>NC_033632.1:7762736-7862736 GCF_001540865.1 Ananas comosus | reverse complement strand
TTTCTCTCTTGATCCTAGATCTGAGCCCTTCTCTCCTCTCCCTCTCAGTTTGGAGATTTGAGGGCCCTCTTGCTTCCTCCCCGACGCAGCCGTCGACCTTCCTTGGCCGTCCCTTCCCGCGTGCGCTTGATTCGGGATGATCTTGCCCGAGTTGGGTTGCTGCACTTTGTACGCGACCATGGCTGCTTTGGGATGTCGTCAAGGCCTCCTCAAATCTTTTCCAACCTGCATCTTCCCTCCCAAGCCTCCCTTTACTGCTGCGAACTGCTGAAAAACTACTACCGCGAAGAAGCAGTCCAGCAGCCGCGTTCGAAGCATTGTCTTGGACCGATCTACGTTCCTAGCAGATCTGAACTGCATAGGGCGTAACTGAGGTAAGCACTCTTCCCCACTGGTCCTTTACATCATGAGGCTCTCCTGGATTCATAGTGTTTCTCGGCTGGTTCGCAGATCGCGACGATCTATCGCGCGCAGGCTGCGATAAGGCAATGTTTGCAGTTTCGCCGCGCAGCGAGCGCAATCCTCATTTGGGGCTGTTAAGGGAGGAGTCCAGCACTTACAAGAGCACGTGGATCTCACTTTCGCTGAGTTCTTGAGGTCCTTGGAGCATCGGTTAGGCTCTAATCACGCACTTGTCGTAGCTATCATCCGTTTAATGTCATTTGTCGCGCGCAAACGCGCATCGTTGCATCGCAGTGATTCTTTCGCATCATGGCTGCTCTTGGCAGCATGGGTATCGAATAAGTAATGCTGTCATTCAAGATCCAATACCCGAAAACACCATGGTTTGATTATCGGGGACAATCGGCGCGCTTATTAACGTTGTAGGTACCTGTAAGGACTGAGGATTTGGCAGTGTAGCTAAACTCTCTGTTGATGATATTTTTGTGTGTAATTTAATTACATAAGCACTCATCAAGTTTCAGAAAAAAATGAGTTAGGATGGAGAAGTTACGCGACCTTTACTATTCACTTAATGTGAATAGTACCTCCGATTTTTCTGAGAGGCCAATTAGTGGAGATGGCTTTTGGTGCGTATTGGACTCCGTTCATAGTGATCCAATAGCTCGTTTTCAATGGTTCAACTATCTTGGACCCAATGGCACTGATGGATTTTGGTTTTGATGCACGAATTTCAAGATAGAGGGGGTTTATTAGATTTGTACATTTGCATAAGTATGGTTTTTGGAAATCTAGAGAGTGGATGGGTTTCGTTGAAAATTGGCGAATATATCGGGTGAAACAAAATTGTGAGTTCAATGCCTCAGTCGTGTTGGATGCGTCGGCGTAGTCCGTTCGCAAATCCAACGGACAGATAGCCAGATATTATGTGTTTATCGAGAAGGGTCGGATTGATGTTTTTGCTTTTCGCGCGAAACCTCCTATATTTTATGCGCAGAATTCTATAAGACTCGGCGGGCTGATGCGCGAGATGGTCATACACACATGGTCTGGACCTCAGCAAAAATATCGCTTTTTGGAGGGTGATACGTGCGAAGTTGGAGTGCTTTAAAGGTGGTTTGCAAGGTAAAAGCCCTAACCTAGCCTTTGCACCTTCAGCTAAGATCCCAGCCGCCATCCCCTCCCTCTGTTCATCTCCATGAGCACAGCTGCCGCTGCCGCCGCCGCCGCCGCTGACCTACCGCTGCCAGCCAGAGTGGCTGCCAAGCTTTTCTTCATCTCTTCCCTCACCATATCCATCTCCCCATCTTCCTATTGGGTTTGAGGGGTGGTTCTTGGCAGCATTGCCTCCTCTGCTTGCCGCCGGCGTCGCCCCAACCCTAGCCGACCTGCTGGGAGCATCTTGGCCAGATGCGTGTAGCTAAAGTTTGTGTCAACCTCCCCACATGTCCCGAGGCTTGGCCCACCATACTCTTGGCCCTCGGCCTTCCCCGCGCCCGACCGGAGCAGTCGCCGTCGCCGCCGTGGGCCTAGGGCGCCCTGCGGCATCCCTCTAACCAAGCTGAGCCTGGGCGGCTGAAGCATGGTCGCGCACCGTCGCCGCCATCGCCCGGTGCTGCAACTCCCTTCCCGGGTCCCCGGGGGACCCCCGCCGCCGACCGGCACTGCCCTATGGCCGTCGCTGCCAGAGATGAAGCCAGAGCTTCTTCCCTGGGTGCTTGCGGGCTAGGGCATCATGGCTCGCAACTCCTGCCGCCTCCCATCGCTAGTCGAACTGAGCATCGGCTTCCCTTGGTCTCCACCCTCGACTGCCGTTGGCACTCCTTTCGTCGGAGCCCCCTGCCGGCCGGACTGGAGCCGAGCTGTAACACACTGGACCTTTGCAAATTGCAAGGTTCGAGTGTTTGGTCAGTGTTCTGAGTTTTTTCAGGTATTCTGGAGGGTTGTTGACAGTGTTCCGATTTATGGCTCGTATCCCGAGAATTGTGGTATTTAAAGTAACGCTAAGGTCACCAAAGTGATGGACTTAGGCTGCTCTCGGGTTGCATTTTGCTGAGCTGTGTACCGATACACCTTGATGGTTGTATCGGTACAGAAAGTGTACCGGTTACACCTTGATGGTTGTACCGGTTACACCTTGATGGTTGTACCGGTATAAATGGGTTTTTCTGCCAACCAGAGCCTCGGGTTCGCACGTACACTAGGTTTGTACCGGTACACTTTCCCGTGTACTGGTACCCTTTGCAGAAAGGGCTGTTTTAGTTAGGGGTTGTATTTGCAATTGTTGCAACTCTATATATAGCACCTCAACCCCCTCAGAGTGCCCTTTTGAGCCCTAGAATGTGGAGAGCAAGGTGAGACCTCTTCCTCTTGATTTCTTCTCTATTTTTGATGGATTTTAGCTAGTTTTTATCTCCTCCTCTTTGCTTTTTCTTGCTTCTTGTTGGTTTTCACCATGGGAGAAGCCTTGAGCTCGTGATTGGAGCTTTGTGGAGGGAAGATCTTCAACTCTAGCCGGGTTCTTGGGTGATTTGAAGCTTCTAGTGAGGTTAGTAAACTTAATCTTCTCTTTGATTCATGTTTTAGTAGATTCTACTAGATGAAACCCTAGAATTGGAAATTAGGATTTATTTTGGGAATTTTGGATTTGAGGCTTTTGGAACCAAATTGATTGGTTTAGAACCTTTGTTTAGATTGGATTAGAGGGCCTCTAATTCCCTTTTGGAGATCGAGAGAGGTTTCTTCGCATTCGGTGAGTTTTCGCCCTTTTGCTTGAGTTGGTTAATGATCGATCTTAGAATTGTTCGTAACGTTCGTGTATCTCTCTTTTCCTTACCTTTAGGGTGCTAGGAGAGTAGTGGGCAACTTCGTTCGGCGAAACGAAGGGTTGCGAGAGTCACGGTAGGTTTGACTTCATTAGAATAGGAGAAATCTTCTCCTAAGTGATTAAATGTTTTCGTTTATCGTATCGCATGCATATTCATGCTAGATAGGATTTATATGAATTTTAGAATACTTAAAATGCATGCGCTATATATTATGAAAATTCAACTCTTTATAGTAGAGCCTTATGTGTATTATACATGCGTGTGAGTAGTATTCTTTCTTGTGGGTTGGAAACATTTCTCATATGATGAAAAGAACTAGAATTGTGTACTCTTGAACTCCTAACTCATGTTTGGGCAAAGCGAACAAAAGTGCCATATAGGGGCACCGAACTAGTAAACTGTTAAACTGCAATGTAGAGATATAGTGATAGGCCATTGTGACATCGACTATATTCCATGTTTTAGACATGATGACATAGTGATAGGCCATTGAGATATTTGCTACATTTCATGTTTTAGACATGATGACTTGAGACTTGATACGGACTTTTACGCTTGCTTGCCATTGTGCTCATTCGCACATGCTTGTGAGGGTCGCTCCCTACAAGCCGGCACTCCGGAGATAGCCATCGCGACACATGCTCGCCAGTGCGGGATTGGGCGCCAAAATGGGATGCCGTGGGGGAGGTTCATTCCTAGAGTGGGGATGTTGACTACTACGGGGCCATTAGGCACGGCGCAGGCCAGACTACCTACGGGTAGGTCCTACAGGATTGGGATTCTAGTGATATAACATGCCAAGTGGGCATTGACTAGAATAGTAAACAATGACATCTTACAGATTACATTGGGATTATCATGTTGGTTGTATATTCATGCATATACATGTTAGAATAGCATCATACTTATGCAAATTCATGCTAAGTAGAGATATCATGGTATAGTAAGTATTTATATTTAAATACTTGTTATTCATATTGCTTATTTATTCGCACTTACCTGCTTAGTTTTCGAGCCTAGCCAGCTTTTCACTGAAGTCAGTAATTGCCCACTGGGAACTATTATTTAATAGTTCTCACGCCCTTTGTTTAATGATTTTATTTCAGAGCCTTCAGCACCGGTGGAGGCACGGGATCGTGGCAAAGGGGTCGCGTAGCTAGATAGCGGAGCTTACTTTTGCTCCTAGGTGGTTTACTCTCTTTTGAGTTTTGGTGAGGGAGAGTCTTGTTCCTATGTATAGAGACCACCATTGTATTTCTCTTAGCACTTGTATTTGGATTTTGTTGTACTACTTTATGGTTCTTTCTTAGTGGATTTTAGCTGTTTGTTTATTTCTCTATTGTAGAATCTAGTTGTACTTTGCTCTGATACTCCTAGATGTTCTTTTATCATTGCTTTATTTATCGTTTTATACTAGACACCTTATATATTTTAGACGTATGGCGGGTCTGGACACGTGCCGGGCGGGCTTCTGCTGGGTCCCGGGGCGTGACACGAGCTCTCCGTCAACCCGTGCGGGCATGGGCAGCTCCGCTGCTGTCGCCGCTGCCTCCCTCCATCGGCCAACGCGCGCCCGGGCCTCATTCCACTGGCCACACCTTCCTACCGCCGACGTGCCCGCCGCCCGGCCGTAGTCGAGCCTCCACCCTCCCGGTAAGTTTTTAGTATGCTGTTTCCGCACTGTTCTTGGTTGTCTCTGCTGTTCCGGCGACCCAGGGCTGTTCTGATGCCTCCGAAGGTCAGCACGGTGATCGTTAGTCAGTTCTGATCATTGTGCTCACCTTTTTTTGGGTCAACGAGTGCCGGATAAGCGAATTAGAAGCGTTTTACTTTCAGTGCGCAAGGTTCGCTGAACTTTGACTTGCTCTTGTGCCTCCTACAGTGGACGTTTATTCTCCGGATCATGAGCACGGCCTCCGGCATGTCGAGACTTGTCAGTACCTGTCTCGGCTGACCTCGAAAGCCCTCGGTTTGGGGTATCGAGCCGAAAAACCCAGTAAATCACATAAAATATCATGATTTTACGTATTAGTAGGGACTTTTATGCAATTTTGCACTTCATGGCTGCTGTGGGCAGTACGTGTGGGATGCGGGTGACCTTTGGACTGATTGTCCAAGGTTAGACGCCCTTCGCAAAAATTGAATATCGATTTCGGTGCGTTTTTCGGTGAAATCTGCCGACGGAACGCGTTTTCAGTTTGAATTTTGTCCGACAATGACTCACTATGATTTTTGTTGTCGCTGAGCCTTATTGGCTGGTTACTTACATCGTTTCGAGGGTTCGAAGATGACAAGTGAGCGACGGTGGGTTCCGGTGTCGAAATTAACATTTTCGAAAATCCGGATCGGAACGGTTATCCGATGTTAATCGTTTCGATGTGTGGATACGCGTTTGCTGCCGGGACACACAAATTATGGTGTTATGTGATAGCGGATGACTCGTGACACGAGCCGGTGAGTCCCGGGATAGTTCGTGGATCCTGGCGGAGTCCTGGTGTGATTTTCGAGACTTCTGGCGAGTTCCGGCAATCGATTTTGAGAAACCGATTCCCATGGGTTTATACGTGGGGATTGTGGGTTAGTGGTTCATATTCGTGGGTTAGATTCTAACCAGTGGACCCTTCGTAGGTTCGGTTGATATTTCTTCTGTAGTTGAGAGACCTGTGCTACATATGTACAGGTGGGTACTTCGACTCGGAGTTGGTCTAGTGGTGCATGCTCGATGATATTTTCTCTATCTTATCTCTCTTATTACAGTTGTTTATCATTGTTGAGCCTGACACCATGTGAACCTTTATGTATTGCTCTACTTATTCTTTTTCTATACTCGCTATCATGATCTAGAAGTAGAGCGGACATTGTTTGCATCTCGTCCATTGTGACACTCTTGTTACCTAGTCGGTCGGTTCCATGACTCTTGTCGTTTGATGACTTTTGAGGTCAGTGTACCCCGAGGGATAGGATTGTCGGCTTGTGGCTGACGGCTAGTTTGAGATTATACTGATGCATGACGTGACATTCTTGTGATCTATTGGTCGATTCTCGTGCATATATTTTAGTTGACTTTGAGTGGTCAGTACTTGCATATCTTTAGGAGAATGTTGAGTTGTTCCATCCTAGTAGACCTGAGTGGTCGTTACTTATGTTCCTTACAGTTTGAGACCTGATTGGTCAGTGTTGATCGGCTCGGTGATCCGAGCGATCTCTTGGACTTGTGTTAGTCGTTGCTATTCTCGGCTTGTTGTCGTCCTATGGATTGAGCATTTTGCATCGATCGTCACAGCTCATTTAGCACTTCACGTACACCAGTAGTTTGGCCATCGTGGGGGTGTTCTTTTCCGGAAAAGTGGTTGTCTACTAGACCCGTGAGCTCTTGCCAGGTACTTGCAGAGGTTGTGTGCCGGTGGGTGAGCACACTGTGACATAGCCTGCGATCTGTGGATCTATAGGGCACGGTGAGTGGGTCTTCAGTTTATCTACAGTTGATGCATGCGCTTATTATTTGTAGTAGCAGTAGTTGTTCATACCTATTTATACCTATTTTGCATTACTCACTACTGTACTTTGATTTATATCTGCTGAGCATAATGTGACATAGCCTGCGATCTGCGGATCTATAGGGCATGGTGATTGGGTTTTCAGTTTATCTACAGTTGATGCATATGTTCATGATTTGCAGTAGCAGTAGTGGTTCATACCTGCTTATATCTGTTCTCCATTATTCGCCACTATACTTGTTATATACATAACTATCTGTTGTTCCTCCTTACCGGTGAGTACGCCCCGCCTTCGTCCGCTTGCAGTACCCACTGGGAGGGGAGACATGTTTACATATTCTCACCCTTATCCATTTTCAGGTGATTTCGGTGGTGGGAGTTGGGATGGTGGGAGGCGCGATAGCTAGTGAGCTACAGGGGTTCCGACCAGTCATCCTTCGGTTACGGTTGCCATGTCTTGACCCCTCTTTTCTTATTGGTTAATAAACTAGAGTTATGTGGTTCAGTTGTTCAGTTAATTGCTTGTTTGATTGTCGGACTTGGTGATTTCTGAGTTTTGTGAATGCTTGGTGAATTTCAATAATTCATGGTGATCGTTGTGGTTTATTTGAGGCATACGGTTGGTGGTTTTATCGTACTTGGTTTTCTACTCTTCGTGGTAGACGGTTTTCTAAAAGTGAGTTTTCATGCGGGAAACAGTTTTCAAATGACTTTTGGATTTATTGATGTTTAGTATTTTTTTAAACATAGTTTTCGGGTTGGAAACACTTTCACAGAATAGGATTGATTGTTGTATGTCCATTTGCATCATCCTTCGGCTAAGGAGTGTTTAGAGCATGCATCATCGTAAGGATGATTAGCTGAATGGTATTCTGACATCCGCATTGTGTATGCTGTTTGAGTGAATGGATGAGTGTGTTGTTGTAATTATTATATTGGTACGCCGCGCAGATATGAGAAAGACTTCGCCAGTGTGGACATAGAGATTTTTGTATCTGTGGCGGGTCTGTTACGTCCTGGGAACAAGTTGAAAAAAAAAAAATTATGGGCATTTTTCGCTGACCTTATTTCAACCTGCCCTTTCATTCAAAATGGCTTTACAAAAGAACCCTGAGGCGTGACAGTGTCATAGAGCCTTGTTTTGGGCTTCGGTTGCAGGACTTGCATTGCTACTGTTCGCAGTGAGCGTTAAACCTCTTGGGCAGAGGTTGGTGAGTCCTTCGGCTTCACAAATTGACGCTTTACGAATCGGGGATTTCCGGAGCCTAAACGACAACGATCGAGACCCCAGTTGAGACATAGATCGCTTAGAATCAATCGCTCTTGCACCAAATGATGTGCTGCTATTCCGATGCCCAACGCTGAGTGTTTAGGGACAACAAATAAGCTATGATTAGATCTAGAATGTTTCAGCATGTTTTGAGGCTCAACGGAGCTCGATAACGCAAATTTCAGGCGATTTCGGGTGCGATCTCGCGTCGTATTTGCTGCTGCCGTTCGCAGTAGGCTTGTGGTTGATTTGTGAAGCGCCGGGGAAAGGTTAGACACCCTAGATTGCAGCAAGAAAGCCATGAAGGGTTCCGGGACCAAATACGGCACCTCGTAAGCCAAACGACTAGTTTTCGAAATCCCGAGTTTTTATTTTGGTGCACTAATTGTGCGGTTGTCCCAAGGGCATTAAAATGATGCTGTGGGATAGCGGGCAGTGTAGGATAGCTGTGGTGTATACTTCGGATCACCCCGTGTGTTGGTGCGACATTCCGTCAAATCGGCGTGGCATTCGGATGATTCTTCGGTGACCGTCAGTCGAAAACTGGGAAAGTTCGTTTGGCCAACGGTTAAAATCACGTCGAGTCTAAGGCGTTAAGTACTTTACATGTTTAGGCTAATTACGGCTTCGTTGCGACTATGCTTAGGTCCCGGTGATAGCGGAAGGCAGCGGCAAGCAGTCGACAACTGGTGTACTTCGTACAGTATAGGTGGGTGCTACGAGCTGGTAGTCGGTGAGATCGTTTCACTTTCCTCTGTTCTTCTATATCAGCATTGTAGTCTCTACATGTCAGTTGTTTTGTTTATCGTTCTTTCACTTATATCTTGTTGACTGCATGATGATAGTTGTGGATGGACATTTAGAGCAGGCTTGGATATATTATATATTTGTGGACCTTGGGTTTAGGCAACACATCGACACCTTTATCGTGTGTTTCGATCTAGTTGATCGTGGTTCGGCATTGTACGCCCTTATATCTGGCTTCGGCCAAGGCATCGGCTTCCTGCCAGTTTTTGCATTGAGCATATCAGCATGATCTAGTCACAGCACTTGAGTGAATTCATTGACACCAGATTGGTTTGGCCACCAATTGGAGATGTACTTATCCGGATGGGTTGTCCAGTGGACGGATGAATCAGGTCGGTGCAATAAATGTGATAGGCAATGCTTGAGGTCTGCAGACCAATATGGTAGGCACCAGATTGGGTTTGGTTTTGGATTATATACCTTGAGGCATCTGTTCAGTTGAGTTTTTGTTATAGTTGTAGTTCAATTCTTGCTTATTTACTATTCTGCTTCTATTACTACTGTAGTTGCTCTTATATCATACTATATCTATTGTTCTATCTTCTTTCTTTTTCGGTGATTACGACTTGCCTTCGTGGCTCTGTTGTATCCACTGGAAAACCTTGATGGTGGTTCGGGCAAGGAGTTGACTTTTGGGCACGATGGGAGGACGTACTAGCTAGACTGCAGTAGCGATCGTCACCTTGGTTATGTTTTATTCCTGCACTTAGTAGTTTTAATATTGAATGGTTCAGTTAGATGATCAATAGTACTGTTTGAGTATGTGTGAACTGGTTTGAGTTGAGTTATCTTTATTATGCATGCAATTAGAAATTTATGGATCTTGGTATTGGATTTATGCATCGTGGTTTTCTACCTTTCGTGGTAGTCGCTTTTCAAAATGGAGTTTCCGAGTAAGAAATAGTTTTAAAAAAGTTTTTGAATGGTTTTATGGATGATTAAATAGAGTTTAAAAATAAAGCTTTCGGGTGGGAGCACTTTTAAATAGGATGACTATTGTTCTGTGCATCGCATCATCTAGCGCCTAAGAAGTGTTTAGAGGCATGCATCATTTCTAAGGATCGCTAGCTGTATGGAAATGCATGGCATGCGTTGATTGTGGATTGGTAAATGTAGGTTGTTGTTGTGATCCTGATGTTGTTGATGGTACGCCGTGCAAATATAAAGGAGACTCTTCGATAAGTATGTTGTTGTGATCCTGATTTTACTTTTCTTTCGATAAGTACGTTGGCTGCAGACAACGTAGTGTTTAAAGTCGGGAGAAGATACCTTACCTCTTTTGGGGAATACCTGGATTGGGTCTGTACTTTCTATTGTAAGACTATCTCTTAGACTGTCTTGTAGAGAGGCGATGGTCATCTTGACCACCTTATGAGCCTGGTGGTTGGCTCAGATGTCATGATTTGTGATATTGTACAGGGTATACGATTTGGTTTTTTCGTGAATACCATGGTTTGGATTGCTGTTCGGTCACTTGGTAAGAGGTACGTTGGAGTCTCGATGAGACTGGCACTAGTATTGCTAAGAACATCGATCGTTAGGGTCCCTTAGGGATGGCAGCGACAGAGTCTCGTAGAGACAGATGTTGGGCATCACTGGTGGTTACGGTCGCATGTTGCGAGAGGCAACCCTGTTCACCTAGTGACGGACATGCTTTGGTTGTACGTTTGAGTGTTGAGTAGGCTAAATTGCCGGGCTCAACTGGTTATGGCAGCCTTAAACCTTTTGGTCTAGGCGGAAGGTTAGGTCTTGGACCTAAGTGAGTCGGAGGCCATCGATAGGTTCTGATAGTTAGGGTTTGGCTTTGTCTGATTATAGTTCAGACTTATGGGAGGTGATAGCCTCCGAGGTGAGTGTTGATACTCAAGTTTAGGAGCATTTTTGCCAGGGCATGCTTGGTGCATTAGTGGAGCGATATCCGAATTTATTTTCTGTGGGTATGTGAGCAAGTTTTAGGGACGAAACTTTCCTTAAGGGGGGGGATAATGTGAGAATTGAAAGTTTTTTTGATGTAAATTGGATACATTTTAAATGTTATCATGTGTAATTTAATTCTAAAATTGCATGCCAAATTTCAACAAAAAACGAATTAAAATGAAGCTGCTACGCGATTTTCAATTTTAACTTAAGTGAATAATAATCAGCATTTTGTTCGGCAGCACACGCATAACATTAGCTTCGGATGCGAATCAGGCACCATTTTGATCGATCCAATAGGTTGTTTTCGATGGTCCGGCAGTGCCGAGACACATGATGAAGTCGGATTTTGGATTCGACAACCTGAGTGCGGAGAAATTGGCAGATTTTAATAATTCAGCAATGCGCTACTTGGGTTTCAAAAAGGAAAACCTATTATTTTATGTATGGATCTAAATAGGGCTGATTATGGAGGTGCTTCTATGCAAAATACACCTCATGAGAGGGACTCGCAAAGAAATCTATTGCCGGGGGAGGGGGGTGTTATGCGCAATTTCGCATGAAATATATCATGCACGGCTTGGAGGCTAGGGTTTCTTTTCTCTAAACCCTAACCTAGCCGCCTCCTTCTCCTCCCCCTGCCACAACCTTCCGCCCACATCAGCCGCAGCCCCTCTCCACTGCAACCCGCATCTTCGCCGACCACCGTCGGCCTTCTAGATCGCCGGAACGCCAATTGGGAGAGGCCGCACCTCTTATCTCTCTCTTTCTCTCTTGATCCCAGATCTGAGCCCTTCTCTCTTGATCCCAGATCTGAGCCCTTCTCTTCTCCCCTATCAGTTTGGAGATTTGAGGGCCCTCTTGATTCCTCCCCGACACAGCCGTCGACCTTCCTCGGCCGTCCCTGTCCGCGTGCGCTTGATTCGGGATGATCTTGCCCGAGTTGGGTTGCTGCGCTTCGTACGCGATAGTCAAGGCCTCCTTGAATCTTTTCCAACCTGCATCTTCCCTCCCAAGCTTTCCTTTACTGCTGCGAACTGCTGAAAAACTACTGCTGAGAAGAAGCAATCCAGCAGCCGCGTTCGAAGCATTGTCTTAGACCGATTTGCGTTCCTACCAGATTTGAACCACATGGGGTGTAACTGAGGTAAGCACTCTCCCTCACTCGTCCTTTACATCACGAGGCTCACCTGGATTCATAGCATTTCTCGGCCGGTTCGCAGATCGCGACGATCTATCGTCCGCATGCTACGATAAGG
The DNA here is from genome assembly GCF_001540865.1 of Ananas comosus. Classification (NCBI taxonomy): domain Eukaryota; kingdom Viridiplantae; phylum Streptophyta; class Magnoliopsida; order Poales; family Bromeliaceae; genus Ananas; species Ananas comosus. The sequence continues at coordinate 7,850,756 of NC_033632.1, read as the reverse complement.
CAATGTTTGTAGTTTCGCCGCGCAGCGAGCGCGATCCTCATTTGGGACTGTTAAGAGAGGAGTCCAGCACTTACAAGAGGACGTGGATCTCACTTTCGCTGAGTTCCCGTGGTCCCTGGAGCATCGGTAAGGCTCTATTCACGCACTTGTCGTAGCTATCGTCCGTTTAATGCCGTTTGTTGCGCGCAAATGCACATCGTTGCATCGCAGCGATGCTTTCGCATTGTGGCTGCTCCTGGCAGCATGGGTATCGAAATAGTAATGCTGTCATTCAAGATCCGATACCCGAAAACCCCATGGTTCGATTATCGGGGGCAATCGGCGCATTTATTGACGTTGTAGGTGTCGTGGAGCCTTGTTTTAGGCTTCGGTTGTAGGACTTGCATTGCTGCTGTTTGTAGTGAGTGTTAGACCTCTTGGGCAGAGGTTGGTGAGTCCTTGGGGTTCACAAATTGATGCTTTGCGAATTGGAGGTTTCTGGAGCCTAAACGGCAACGATTGGGACCCCAGTCGTGACATAGACCGCTTAGAATCAATCACTCTTGCACCAAATGATGTGCTGCTATTCCGCTGCCGAAAACTGAGTGTTTGGGGACAGCAAATAAGCTAGGATTAGATCTGGAATGTTTTAGCATGTTTCGAGGCTCAACAGAGCTCGATAATGCAAATTTCGGGCGATTTCGGGTGCGATCTCGCGTCGTATTTGCTGTTGCTGTTCACAGCAGGCTTGTGGCTGATTTCTGAAGCGCTGGGGGAAGGTTGGACACCCTGGTTTGCAGCAAAAAAAGCCATGGAGGGTTCCGGGACCAAATACGGCACCTCGGAAGCCAAACGGCTAGTTTCCGAAATCCCGAGTTTTTGTTTTAGCGCACTAATTGAGCGATTGTCCCAAGGGCATTAAAATGATGCTTTGGGGTAGCGGGCAGTGTAGAATAGCTGTGGTGTATACTTCGGATCACCCCGTGTGTTGGTGCGACATTCCGTCGAATCGGCGTGGCATTCGGATGATTCTTCGGTGACCATCGGTCGAAAACTGGGAAAGTCCGTTTAGTCAACTATTAAAATCACGTCGAGTCTAAGGCGTTAGTACTTTACATGTTTAGGCTAATTACGGCTTCGTTGCGACTATGCATAGGTCCGGGTGATAGCGGAAGGCAGCGGCAAGCGGTCGACAACCCATGTACTTCGTACGGTATAGGTGGGTGCTTCGAGCTGGTAGTCGATAAGATCATTTCATTTTCCTCTGTTCTTCTATATCAGCATTGTAGTCTCTACATGTCAGTTATTTTGTTTATTGTTCGTTCATCTATATCTTGTTGATTGCATGATGATAGTTGTGGCTAGACATGTAGAGTAGGCTTACATATATTGTATATCTGTGGACTTTGGGTCCAGGCAATACATTGACACCTTTGTTGTATGTTTCGATTTAGTTGATCGTGGTTCGGCATTGTACCCCCTTGTATCTAGCTTCGGCCAAGGCATCGGCTTTCCGCCGATTTTCGCATTGAGCATATCAGCATGATTTAGTCATAGCACTTGGATTTATTCATTGACACCAAGTTGGTTTGGCCACGGACCGGAGGTGTACTTATCCGGATGGGTCGTCTAGTGGGCGGATGAATCAGGTCGGTGCAAGCAATGTGACAGGCAACGCTTGAGGTCTGCAGACTAATATGGCAGGCACCAGATTGGGTTTGGTTTTGGATTATATACCTTGAGGCATCTATTCAGTTGAGTTTCTGTTACAGTAGTTGTTTGATTCTTGCTCATTTACTATTCTGCTTCTATTATTATTGTAGTTGCTCTTATAACATACCATATCTATTGTTCTATCTCCTTTATTTTTCGGTGATTACGACTTGCCTTCTTGGCTCTGTCGTATTCACTGGAAAACTTTGATTGTGGTTTCTCACCCCCCATTTTTTCAGGTGGTTCGGACAAGGAGTTGACTTTTTGGCACGACGGGAGGACGTACTAGCTAGACTGCAATAGCAATCGTCACGCTGGCTATGTTTCATTACCGCACTTAGTAGTTTTAATAATGAATGGTCCAGTTAGATGATCAATAGTGCTGTTTGAGTATGTGTAAATTGGGTTGAGTTGAGGTTTCTTTATTATGCATGCAATTGAAAATTTATGCATCTTGGTATTGGATTTATGCATTATGGTTTTCTACCCCTCGAGGTAGTCAGTTTTCAAAATGGAGTTTTCGAGCAGGAAACAGTTTTAAAAAAATTTTCGAATGGTTTTATGGATGGTTAAATAGAGTTTAAAAATACAGCTTCCGAGTGGGAAGCATTTTTAAATAGGATGACTGTTGTACTGTGCATCGCATCATTCAACGCCTAAGGAGTGCTTAGAGGCATGCATCATTTCTAAGGATCAGTAGCTATATGAAATGGCATGGTATGAGTTGATTGTGGATTGGTAAATATAGGTTGTTGTTTTGATCCTGATGTTGTTGTTAGTACGTCGTGCAAATACAAAGGAGACTTTGTCTATGTGACCAGAGGAACTTTGTATTTGTGGCGGATCTGTATGTCACGTGGGCCAGGCTGAAATAAAAGAAAAATTGGCACATTTTCCGCAACTCTGATTTCAAAATTTGTATCCATTATAAAAAGGCTTTTAAAATCGGCCCCGGGGTGTGACAAACGGTGTCGATCGTCGATTTGAAGATTCCATCATCGAAAATAAATAGGTGGCAACGTGAGTCCGTTTGCTACCGATAATATTCCAGCTCAACTCTCTCTCTCTCTCTTTGTAGTAACCGAAGTATTTTCTCTATGAATATTCTTAGTGATGATGTATTATTACGCAATTAGATGTGGTTTTCGATGAAACAAAGAGTGCCACCTTCATGGTTTTATCCAGTGCGGTAAGTCCCATAATGGGCCTCGATGCAATTTGGCGTGATATGGCGATATTTTGGAGATAATTTTGCATAAGTGCAATTTTACTAAATCGGAGTATTTATTCAAAAAGCAGAACATTTCATGTGTCGATTCTTACGATTTTTGAGGTGGAGGAACTTATGAGCAAAATGCACCTATGGGTGAGCATGAGGGATTAAACTGCAATTTTTGCAATTCGTCAAAAAAGGACAATGTGCGAAGGAGTTATCATTTCATGTAAGATATTCTAGAATTTTCATAAGCGGATGGACTCATGTGAAACTAGACTCAGCGGGGATCGTGTGGATTCAAGTTTTACGAAATTTCGAGATTTCTGTGAAAATTAGGACGTGATTGAAGCAAGAGAAAGGAAATCAAACGGGGATGTTTTCGCAAAAGTGCGAAATTTAGTGCTTTTAATGGCGAGATTTTATAGCGAGAAGAGCTATGATGCATAATATACTTAGCTGTGGAGTTGCGAGCAATAATTAACAGTTGAGGAGTAAGTTGTAATTGTTACAAGAGTATATGTGTATATATATATGTGTATATGTATATGTGTACAAAGGTTTGGAACCCTAGCTCGTACAAAGGTTTGGAACCCTAGCCCGTACACCTTTCCCCCTTCTTCCTAATAGCCACCGCCACTTCCTCTACATGGGGCCGCCGATGCGGCACTCCGGTGAGGCACCGACCAAGGAGAAGCTCTCCTCCTCTCTATCTCTCTTTCTGTCTCTCTACATACTTATACACTAAGGTGAAACTCCCCCACCCCCCTGCCCTCTGTTCTGGTTGAAGCCGCCGCCGCCATTGGCATCGTCGTTGCGGGAACCAAGCCGGAGGCCCCTCCCGTGCAGCTACGGCGCCACCGTGCCGCCCTTGCACAGCAGATTGCGGCCCGACCTGTTAAGGATTTTTCTGAGTTTGCAGATTTCGTGAAGTCGAATGGAGTCTTGAAGAGTTGAAGACAAAAGTTGAAGAGACGATTTGAGTAATTCAATATCAAAAGACTCGTTCGTGATGCTCAGAATCTCAGGTATGAATGTTAATAATTTGTGGTGAGATTCTATGTTCATAAATGTGTTTAGAAGACTTAGGATGGTTTTAAAATGTAATATCTAGACAAAACTGAGCCTTTCAAGGTTCAGGGACTAGTCCCTGGACAGAGGGACCCCGTAGGTCCTCTTGCTGGATAACTGTGAGGGACCGGTCCGTGGACAGAGGGACCGGACACCGTACGTTGAAATTTATGTTACGCTGTGAGGCACCGGACCCTAGAGCGAGGGACCGGAACCTGTAGCTTGTTTTTTTTTGATACGCAGAGGGGACCGGTCCCTGGCTTCGAGGACCGGATCTTGGAGGACCGGACCCTTCGGGAGGACCGGACCCTGAGACCGTCGTTTGTCTTTAAAACCATATTTTTGAAATCCGAATCTATCTAGAAGTCTTCTAAACCTATAAATATGTTATGAGGAGTATCATATGAAAGGAGCTTAGAAAGAAAACGTTTTAGAAACCCTAAAACTTGTTTTTGTGAGTTTCGATCTATGTTTTGAAAAACAAGTTTTTCATTCTTGATCGCCGATTCGATTCTTTGGTTCTAAATCTTATGATTCTTTGGGAATCGACTCTATGATGAATTAGAAGGTTTCTCCTCGTTTCATATGATCTTTCTAAGTTTTTGAATCACCACAAATCATTAATCTCTATGAGCTTCTGATGGAGTGTGTGCGTGTGGATTTCGCGTGAAGCCATGGATTCGGTGGACGCATCGTGGAGACGAGGCGTTGTTGCTGCGAGGTTTGCGGCGTGATCGGTTGAAGGACTTCGATCGATCGAGTGTGTGCGTGTGGCATTAATTACGCTTATTGGAAAGTTTGTATGAATGTGTTTCTTATTGCCATTGACGAGCGGGTTTGGCAAGCAATTGAATTTGGATGGAAACATCCTAATGAAGTAGTCGATAATTCTACCATCCCCAAACCTAGAAATAAGTAGACGAAGGAAGAGAATGAACTATCGTCGTTTAACGAAAAGAGTATTAATGCCTTGTTTAACGCTTTGAGTTAAACTGAATTTTCTCGTGTTTCGGCGTTGAAACTGTTAGGTCCTATGTGTTGGCAAGTTTCGTGGGTCGAGTCGGAGTCTTGAAGAAGTCCGGAGCGGAGTATTGAAGATCGAAGAATTCAAGACTTCGAAGAATCGGAAAGGACGCAAAACACGCAAAACTTGAATCACGATGCTTAGGTAAGCTTTAAATCTTGTTTATGGTGATTCATACTTAATTATAGATCTTAGAATCATAATTTTCAAGTTGTAATTGATTAGAAAGTTTCTAAGAGCTTGTAAAACTCGAAACAATACATTTTCAGCGAAAATTGCATTGTTGTACCGGTACAAGGGTGTTGCTGTATCGGTACAGACATCGGCTATTGCCATTGAGTTTTTTTATGGTTGTTCCGGTACAGCCATCATGGCTGTACCGGTACAAGACCTGTTTCGGAACAAGCTGCAGTCTGTTCAGGGTACAGAAGCTTCACAGAAAAATCTTCCGTCATGCTGTACCCTGGACAGCTACTCTTGTACCGGTACAAGGTGCTGAATATAGAAAGAAACTTTCTAATCCCACTCCGGTTTGATTCTAAAGTCTATAAATAAGCTATTGGGCTTCTCTAACATATTAAGCATCACGAAAATACATGTTTGAGAAACCCTAGAGGTTCGGATTTCATCTAAAATCTATTTTCTACAAAAAGCCTCTTTTAGGTCAAATCGAGAGATTGGATTTTCATATCAATATGTCGATTTGATCTCCGCTTCGCTTGGAGTTCGCTTCCCTGGTTTTCATCGATACTCTAAGCAAAGGATCACCATACACATGATGTTTTTCATGATGGCGTCGTGGATTCGGCGTGATTGACGGCGGTTCGTGGATTCGGATCATGGGCTCGTGGATTCGAGTGGCGTTCGTGGATTTGGATGTGTGCGAGGCGTTCGTGGATTCGAACGTGAGGGCGTGGACAACTCGGAGGATTGCGCGAGATCCATAGGAGGTTAAGAGAGGTTGAGTCCGTAGAGTCGGTAATCACCTTGTAATCTTTTCTCTTAGTGGATTATTTTTTCGCGTGTTGGTCCCGTAGGTTTTTCTCCAAATTGGAGTTTTCCTACGTAAATCTCGGTGTGATTTTTATTTTTCGCATTTATTTTTATCGCATTGAGATTTGTGGTTTTTGGCTATTTCACCTATTCACCCCCCTCTAGGTGATAGATACAATCTAAATAGATCCTTGGGCTCTTCAAAACTTTCAATTGGTATCAGAGCGGGATCTAGATAAATTGTTATCTAATGGCCAAAGGTGGAAACATTAATCGACCACCGCTTTTCGATGGCACAAACTATGCCTATTGGAAAGTTCGCATGAGAGCTTTTCTAATTGCAATCGATGAGCGCGTTTGGCAATCTATTGAATTTGGATGGAAACATCCTATTGAAAATGTTGAGAATGTTGAAACGCCAAAACCACGGACCAAGTGGACGAAAGATGAAAACGAGTCATCTTCGTTTAATGGCAAGGGCATAAACGCTTTATTTAATGCATTGTCACAAACGGAGTTTACTCGCGTTTTGGCGTGTGAAACCGCCAAGGAAATTTGGGACACTCTACAAATTACACATGAAGGTACTAGTTTAGTAAAAATTCAAAAGCTCCAAATGTTGACTAGTCAATTTGATTCTATTCGTATGGAGGAGCATGAATCTTTCACCGATTATTATACTAGACTTCAAGATATTATTAACACATGTGCTAATTTGGGAGAGAAGATGTAACATATCGAACTTCTAAAACTTTCAAGTTACGGTGTACATTTAGTTGAAAAGCCATTTGAATGGTCCCGGTGGAGTTCGGTGAAGTTTTGGAGTAATCGGGCGTTTCGGTGCGCGTAGGTGCGAAAACGGAACCCGAAAGGCTATGTTGGACCATGGACTAAATCCAGCATTAGCGTGGATGAAAAGATGATGAAAACATGCTTGAAAACATATTTGGAGAGTTTCGGTTCGATTTGAAACGAATCAGATGTCAAAAGAGCGAAAACGAGCGAAAACGGTAAAAATGCTGAAAAATTGGCTAAGTCCTGAAAAAAAGGGTGTGTACCGGTGACAGGATTTCGTGTACCGGTACGCAGTGTAAAATTCGAGAAGATGGGCCTCGGGTTTGGCTGTTGCGCGAGTCGTGTACCGGTGACACCAGCCCGTGTACCGGTACGCGTGGGACGTGTACCGGTACGCGGGGGACCCGACAGCACAATGAAGTCTACTGCAAATAAGAATAGTTGGGGGGCTTATTTGCAATTGTGGCACACCCCATATGTTCCCAAACACCCCTTCACAGCAGCAAACACCTCTCTCCCTTATTTCTTCTCCCTTTCTCTCTCTAAAAGCTCTCCACCAAAGCTTAAAGAGAAGGAGAAGAAGGTCTTGAAGGTGGATTTTGAGGGTTTTGGAGGATCAAGAAGCTCTCCTTCATAGTGGACTTGGAAGAGCTTAGGCTAAGGTGAGTTATTTCTCAAGAATACTTCTAGGGTTTAGATTTATACCCTAAGATTTACTGTTTTGGACTTCTTGTAAGACTACAACCTCTCTAGAGGCTTGAGCTCCATGAAAATCTATGGAAGCTTAGGGTGCTCTCATGGTGATCACCTAGGGTTTGTATTAGATGCCTTAGGGTTGGTCCAATTAGGTTGGAGATGATATTAGAGAGCTTCTTTGGTGGTTCTAAGCTTGATTATGCTTAGCAACAAGATCAATCCCAAGAAATCTCATTATGGCATTGTTAGGGCACCAAATTTGGAGCTTTTACCTCCGGGTGTTTTCGAGGTAAATTGACCTTGTAGAAACCTAATTGGGGGTATAATGAACGCGTTGGTGCGCTCGGTTCGACAATCCGACGAGTGTACGTGAAGTTATTGACGAAACGGTCTGTTTTGGTACAGATAGCCGCAGCACGCGGGATAGACGCCCAAAAATCATGAAAATGGATCTGGAGCATCGTGGTAACGGGGAATAAACTCTCGAATAGACGGATCGCGGATTGGTGGCCGTTCGGGAGGTCGCACAAGAGTTCGGGCCGTGCCGGATACGGGTGCCGCGGGAGGGTGATTGCAAGTGTCGACAAGCAATCGGAACGCGAGTTAAGGTGGGTTGTGCTTACCGAAGCGACTAGGTCGCCTTTATGTCTAAGCAAATTAAGAATCCATGTTGATGCATATAGATGTAAATGAAGCATGAAAATGATGCATGTTAATGTAAATGCCAAGTAGAAATGCGTAATGATAAGATGCAAGTTACATAATGCTAGATGAATGCATGAGTTAATTGTTACATGAATGCATGAAAATAATGTTATAGTAATATGTTAGAGGTAATATGCATGTTGATAAATTATGGAACATGTTGGATGGCATATGAATGGTTGGCATATATATGTAGACATATTGTGGAATATGATGAATGAGTGCATGTTGATTTATTGTAGAATATACTAGATGAATGTATATTGACATATTGTGGATTATGTTAAATGACACATGCATGTTGAACTTGGGTCGATAAACTCTAGGTGAATTAGAGAACTCGACATTGAAAAACAATGACATATGAACTATGATATGTGACGTGGACAATCTATATATATTAGATCGAGTGGCATATGATTAGTATAGTGGAAACACTTATGGTATGTTGAACACTTAGAAAACAAGTGTGGCATGAGTCCAAGAATATAGTAGTGTATATGACACAAGTGATAGTAAAGAATGCAAAGAAAAGAATGATGGAAATATTATGACATTTCAACCCTAGAGTTAGGGTCATTTGAGCATAGTCTTCCTAAAGTTAAGGAATGGATTGAACTTGACATCCTCAAGATTTTGGATTTGATCATTGATCATACTCACCTTTAGTCCTTGCTCGAGGTTGTGGTAGCTCCCCCTCGGGCGATGTGCTCCGGAGTCGACATCACTGGGTTGTAGCGGGTATCTCCCCAGAGGACGGTCCCACCGGGTTGTAGCGGGTATCTCCCCGGTTAATGGGATTTTGGGTTGGTGAGTTTGTTGAGGGCGAAACCTTCGGGTTAGCCAAGTGATTGGGTAATAAACTTATGAGCTATAGTGATGTCCTAGTTGAGGGGATTTAAGGCCGAGGTGCAAGTGAGACGTCCTTCGCCTCGGGCCTGGCTTTGTGCGGTACTCCGCAGACGATTGACTCAAGACCGAGTCGGGCGGTTAGCTTTGTAAAGATAGATGAAACTTTATGATTAAAATGGTAAATGACAGAAAACCTTAAATGTCAATTGGATGAAAGTAGTAATCGATTGAATTACTAGTTGATTGTATAGTCGCATCATTGCATGATCTTCATATTGCATTCGTGAGGCAATGCATGGTTTTATTCGTTGCATAATCAAGATATATATCTATCTGTTTATTGAACTAACTTGCAGTTGCCTCCCTTGGACCTATTGGTCGAGCTTTTCCCTTGGGTGGCCGTACCCACTGGGAACCATGGAGTTGGTTCTCACCCCACGTGGTTTTGGGGTGTTACAGGTTCACACGTGAGCGGCGCGGCGGCGCGAGGCGAGGGCGTAGCATCATAGTTAGCGCCCTACCACCGAGACCAGAGATAGCGGTACCCCGAGTCGGCCTTTACTTAGGGATGTAAGAAAATGAAAAGAATCAAGTTGTAATAATTTGTAATAAAAGCTTGATTGTATTTGGAAGTTAAATGTAATAAGTAATTGTGATGTAAAATGTATCTAGTGAATGTGAATGCTTGTAATAACAAGTAGATTATGTTTTTGATACTTTCTTATGCAATCTTTGATTGAAATGTGTTCCTGGTTGGAACTTTGTACATTATATTTATTGCGACGCCTTGAATGTACAGGGGAGACTCTGTCCGCGGTACAGGGGAAACCCTGTCCGTTCGGCGGTCTGTTGCGGCGCCGCGACCCGGCCAAATAGGCGGTCGGTCGCGGGGCATGACAGAAGATCCCAGATGCTAAAGTTGTTCATAAAATTCTTCGAACTCTTCCGGAATGTTTTCGGGCTAAAATAACCGCGATCGAAACGGTCAAACATCCGGACGAGATGAAAGTCGAGGAATTAGTAGGTGCATTACAAACTTATGAAATGACTTTTCCTACTAATCAATCTTTTGTCAAGTCTTCTTCTAAAAGCACAGGGGTTGCATTGAAATCTACAAAGAAAGAAGAAGACGATTCGGAATCTGATGAAGATGTATCGCTTGCCGACTTTGAACATCAACTTGCGCTTCTCACAAAAAAGTTTCGCCGAAATTTCCAAAAGAGCAAATCGAATAAACCTTCATCTTCAAAGCAACAAACGTTTTCTAAGTCTCCATCTTCTAACGAGAAGAAGCGTGCAAAGGCTTCAAAAGAAAAGGAAGAATTTGAAGGCGAGATCCGATGCTACAAGTGCAAAGGCTACGGCCACATCGCGACGGATTGTCCTTCAAAGTAGGCTTATAAACAAAAGGCTTTGCAAGCAAAGACGTGGGATGATACAACTTCAAGTGATTCAAGTTCAAGTGATGAAGAAAAGAATGGAAATCTTGCTTTATTTGCTAAATCTACCTTGCCTTCGTCTAACATTGTGTGTTTATCCTCCATTGATACTAATTCCAATATTTCTCTTTCTTCGCATGATTCTTCGAGCGACAATGGCGAAAGCGAGGAGGAATCAAACGACGACGACATAGCGGAAGCATACAATCAACTTCTTATTGAATCAAAGAAGATGGCTAAACTTAATAAGAAGTTGAGGCGTCGTTTGTTGAATCTCGAAGAGGAAAACAACAACTTGAAGACAACGAACAAAGCTCTTGAGGAGGAAAGAGAATCAATTTTGAAAAATAATTTGGACCTCCAAGAGAAGCTTAATGGAGCGGAATCAACGATTAACTCTTATAAAGATAAAGTTGGATTTTTGGAGCATCAATATGAAGAATTGCATACATCCAACAAATTATTGACCAATCAAGTTCGTCAACTCCAATCCGATCTTCAACAATTTTCTTCGGGATCTAAGAAATTGGATCAAATGCTTGGATTGGGTCAAACAAACAAGATGGGCCTTGGTTATGAACGGACATACGTTGAGAAGGATTCAAAATCAACTTCTAAAGTCTCAACAATTTCGAAAGAGAAGGTATGTCATAAATGTGGCATGAAAGGACACATTAAAAGGAATTGCTCAAATAAGGAAACAAAGAATCAATCGGCAATGTCTAAACCTCAATCGACATCACCTTCAACTCGACATCCACCAAGGAATCAAAAGAAAGATCGATTGAATGCGCAACGCAAAATCCGACCGAATCCTATTGCAAACCGGAATTCTAAGCCTAAAAGACAAGTTCAACCGAAGCCTCAAGCGAAGAAAACACCAACGGTTGATCTTAAATCTAAGCAAATGGCACCAAATGTCGACAAGCCGAGAAAACCAAAGATCCGACGAGTTTGGATCCGGAAAGGTGATATCTTTCCTTGCTTCTCGTCTTAGTTGTTTTTGATTTCTTGTGTAGTGCTTTGATAGGTGCTTACTGCATATTTTTAATCATTGCATTACATGTTTAGACGATTTTTGGTGCTTTGGTTTTTATTCGGTTAAAAATCATTTTTGAGGAAAGGTATTTGGGAATTTCAAAATTTTTGAGAGAGGAGATAATTCAGAATCTTTTTTTTTGAGGAGAGAAATGTTTCAAAGATTGTTTAAACGGGTTTTATCTTCACAATCATATTAAGTTAAATTCATATTAATTATCGTTTTTACTCCACTTTTTATTATTTTGACGATAATTTAATATATGATTTCTTAATGCATATATTCATCAAAATTTTGAAATCAAATTTGATCTCTTGATGATTTATTCATCTTGGTTGTGTGTGTTGAATATGATAGATAGATATTCGCGTTTGTCAAAATATTTTCAATTGTGAGATTGTCTAATTTAGGGGGAGTTTGATTTTTTTTTTTAAAAAAAGAAAACTCCTATGTTTAAAAAGATGTGGAAAGAGTTACATCCAAAAGGAGTGTGAAAACTACCACCACATGTAGGAAAGAGCTACCACCCCGGTCGTCCGGCAAGTGTGTGAAGCTACCACATGAAGATTAAATTGTGTAACCGAAAAAGGTTGAAAAAAAATTTGACTATTTTAGAATTTTCGGAGTTATAAGGTGGTAAGTTGAAAAGATACTCAAAGAGCCACCTCCGGTGTCTCTATTTTGAACGGATTGCGACAAATTGGTGTTAATTTTGCCAAATTTCTAAAATCATTTTTCGTAAACCGTTACATCTTGATGATTTTGAATCTTGAGATCATTTTTGATAATAAAATTTGGATGTTTCGATGTATTTTGAGATCTTATAATATTTTACCTTCATTATAATAATTTTTGGAGTTAAATCCTTAATTTGTATGAATTTATTTAAATGTGATGGATTTTTAAAGCATAATTTTTAAAAAAAAAATTTTCACATTTTGGTCCTTGTACCGGTACAAGAACTCGTGTACCAGTACAAGGTTTGTACCCGAGCGGCTTATAACCGGGTATAGCGCTTCATTTTGCCTCAAATCAAAATCAAATTTCGCTCTTTCTCTCTCTAAAAATCCCTGGTGCCTTCCTCTTGCAGATCTACACGTTTTCCCTCAGAAATTTGTGAGTATTTAGCTTGGATTTAATCGTTTCATCGCGCTCATGTTTATTTTTCGAAAATATTCCGAGTTGAAGCTAAATCTCTGTTTTTAATCGTTTTTGATGCAATTTTTTGCTGTAGATCAGTGCTTAAGGACATTATCTTGCTTCTAGAACACTTAGATCAGGTTATAATGCTATATTTTTCGCTAATCTATGATCCTTATATCATAATACATGGAATTTCGGGATTTTGGTGCAATATCAATTTTTTGATGAAATTTTTTGCATGAATGAGTTGGAAATAGCGTTGGTATGCATTCTAAGATTATCAGATATTTTTTCGCTATTTTTACAGATATTTCAAAATTTTCTTCATAAATGGCTCATTTTCATGTAGGAAATGGCGTTTTCGCTCGTGATCCTACTTTTGGTGCTTATGGCCACCGGTCGTGGTCGAGGTGGTGGTCGAGGACGACGTGGAACCTCAAAGAGAGACCGTGCTGCTACAGGAGAGTCCGGTTCATATCCGGAGTATCAAGCAAGCTCGCAGGAAGAATCAAAAGAAGCGGCGACTCAAGCTGCTAAAGGAAAGGGTGTTGTGGGCGAATCATCTCATGGCGGTGGTTCTCGTACGCGTGAGGGACGTACAAAACGAGCCGCGGATGTCCCTTCAGCACGCCAAAGGTTATATATGTCGAAGTCGTGCATAGCTAAACGCTTCGAGAACTTCAATGACCTGTTTCGGGATGTTCCTGCTTTTGGACGACTGCTAGAGCACGCACCTATTGAGCCAGTTGGACGGGTCTCTGCCAAGGCTCCCTTCTATGTGGAACTCATTCGGGAGTTCTATATGCGTGGAAAGGTACTTGTTGAAGACGAGGAGACAGGCACTTTTCTTTTTGAGACTGTTGTGCGTAAGAAGAGAGTCCCAGTTACTCCCTATACTATTGGAGAGATCTTGGGAATGCATGTGGACACTACAGGTATTCTCTATACATCAGGAGGATTCCAATCGTCAACTCACTTGGATATCGTTCTTGGAGCTATATGCAAGCCCGGTGTTCACATGACTCATGGTTACATAGAATCTAAGGAATTATTACCTGAGTACCACTTGCTATCCTTGGTCATGAGCTACAATGTTCAACCAACCATCGGCACGAAGAGGATCCGTTGGGAGAGATTAGTATTGCTATATCTTCTTGGTCATCCCGAGCAGGCTCATGGGTTGAACATCAACATCCCGTTTCTGATCTGGCAAAGGATGATACACGTGATTCAGGGTGCACGCCAAAGAAATTTGGGACACTTTACAAGTTACACACGAGGGTACAAGCTTGGTAAAGGTTCAACAATTGTAAATGTTAACTAGTAGATTTGATTCTATTCACATCGAAGAACATGAACTTTTACTGAGTATTATACTCGTCTTCAAGATATTGTAAATACGTGTGCTAACTTGGGAGAAAAGATTTCTGAACCTAAAATAGTTCGAAAAATTTTAAGAACCCTTCCCGAACGATTTCGTCCAAAGGTTGCGGCTATAGAAGCGGTAAAACATCAAGATGAATTAAAAGTAGAGGAATTAGTTGGTGCGCTTCAAACTTATGAAATGATTTTTTCTTCTAATTCATCTTCTTCCAAGTTGTCTTCTAAAGCTTCAGGTATGGCCTTAAAATCAACAAAAGGAGACGACTTGACATCATCATCCGATTCGGACCCAGACGTAACCTTGGAGGAGTTTGAAAAGCAACTGGTGCTTCTAACAAGGAAGTTTGGTCGAAACTTTAGGAAGAAACTACCGTTCAAATCGACCTCCTCCAAGCAAAAGAAATCAAAAGGAAGTACTTTTAAGTTTAAAAAATCCGAAAGATCATCAAAAGATTTTTCAAAAGAAAAGAAGAATGTTGAAGGATAAATCCAATGCTATAGGTGTAAAGGATTTGGTCATATTATATTGGATTGTCCTAATAAAAATTTTTTGAAAAAGAAGGCGATGCAAGCCATTACTTGGGACGATTTGTCAACTGATGAGTCAACCTCAAGTGATGAGGATATTAATGCCACTGCACTTATTGCACATGATTCTTCTTTTATGTGTTTAGCTTCTACTGACTCTATTTCTATGTCTCCTTTGCATGAAAAATCTATGTCGGAGAACTCATCAGATGAATAGTCGGAGGAAGATGATATGACCACCGCATATCATCAACTTGTTGTTGAATCAAAGAAAATGGCGAAACACAACAAGAAGACGCGGCGAAGATTGTACGATCTGGAAGAAGACAACACTAGATTGGAATCACTGATAAAAAGTCTAGCGCAGGAAAAAGGCGGTTTGACTAAGTCCTACAACTCATTATTTGACAAGTGTGCATTGCTTGAGAAGGAAAATGAAACACATGTTGAGAATATTAATTTCCTTACCAAGCAATATACGGAAGCTAGAGAATCAAACATAGAATTCACCAAGATGATTATTCAACTCAAATCGGATTTAAATAAATTTTCGTCTGGGTCTAGCAAAATTGATAAAATGTTAGAACTTGGTCAAATCAATAAATTTGGACTTGGATACGAAAGGACTTACGTTGATCAAGTGATGAAGAAAGTTGACGAACACTTGATGAAATCGGTTCCCAAGGTTTACGGTAAGTTTATCCCTCCTAAGAATATTTTTGCTAACAAAACTTGTCATCTATGTGGTGTTGTAAGTCATGTGAAACGCTCTTGCAAACAAAAACCGAAGAGTACCTCGACACCGATGAAAACGAAGGCCATGCAAACATGAAAACCGAAGAAGGATGATCCTAAGAAGATAAATACACAAATCGTCGACAAGCAACTCATGTCTCAATCAAGTCGGCCAACGCAACCCAAAACACGTAAGGTTTGGGTGCGCAAAGGTGAACTCTTTCCTTACCTTGTCATTCACACATCGCTCATGCTTATGATAATTCTTCTTGGTATTTAGATAGTGGTTGTTCACGACGTTTGACCGGTGATAAAAACTGTTTTACATCTTTAAATAAAATCTTTGGAGGATTTGTTGTCTTTGGAGACAGTCGGTTATCGAAAATTGTTGGAAAAGGAATAGTCACTATCTTTGATGGCCCTACTTTGAATGATGTTTTTTATGTTGAAGGGCTTAAATCAAATCTTATAAGCATAAGTCAATTGTGTGATGACGTGTACTCGGTTAAATTTTCTACTAAAGAATGCACTGTGACTCTTGATGATGATTCTTTCTTTTTAAAAGGTGTTAGGTCACAGAACAACTGTTATGTAGTTCCTAGTGCTTCAACTGAACATTGTAACCTAGCGACACTAGATACTAAAACCTTATGGCATGAATGACTAGGTCACATAAACTTTAAGGAACTATCTAGAATAACAAAGAAGGAGGTAGTTAGAGATGTACCTAAGATAAACTTCAAAGAGAACATTGTGTGTGGGGGTTGTCAACTGGGATAACAAACTAGATCCGCACATAAGAATTTGAACCACTTAGGGACATCTAAACTTCTAGAGTTACTTCACATGGACTTGATGGGACCTTCTAGGATTCAAAGTATGGGTGGAAAGCATTACATCTTGCTTATTGTTGATGATTTTACTCGCTTTGTGTGAAGTGCTTTCTTACGTGAAAAAGCTGATACTTTCGATTCCTTTTCTGAAATTTGTCTTCGTCTTATGACTGAACGTAATGATAAAATTGTCCGGATCCGAAGTGATCAAGGACGAGAATTTATAAATTCAAAATTTATTGATTTCAGTATTTCAAAAGGCATTAAACATGAATTCTCTACCCTTTATACACCACAACAAAACGGAATGGTTGAACGAAAAAATCGGGTTGTTCAAGAGATGGCTCGTGTTATGCTTCATAGCAAGAAAGTCGCACTACACTTCTGGGCTGAAGCAGTTAATACAGCCGTCTATGTTATCAATCGAATTTATTTACGCTCGGGTACTCTAAATACTCCGTATGAATTGTGGCATGGTAGAAAATTGAATATCAAATATTTTCATGTCTTCGGGAGTAGATGTTTTATCCCGAGGGATCGTGTAAATCTTAGAAAATTTGACTCCCGAAGTGATGAAGGAATTTTTCTTGGTTATTCTACTACTAGTCAAGCGTATCGTGCGTACAATTTGCATACTAAGACGGTAATAGAATCAAGTAATATAAAAGTAGATGAAGCTTCTTCTGTAAGTTCTTCTGTGAATGATTCTTCGACTACTTTGATTGATGATGATGATGATTCTCCTTTTGACTTGTCTGTGAATGATGAAACTTCTCCATTTGATAAAACTGTTGAAATTATTGAAACTGTTGCATCTCATGATTTAACTGCACCTCTTGAAACCCCTAGCACTTCTTCTGAACTTACACCTATGAAAGATCACCCCTTGTTAAATATAATTGGAGATCCACTGACTGGATTAAAAACTAGGAGACAATTGCAGTGTGAATTTGCTTGTTATGTGTCTCTAGTTGAGCCTAAAAATATTGATGAAGCTCTTCTTGATGAATATTGGATAAATGCTATGCAAGAAGAACTTGGTCAATTTTCTAGAAACGATATCTGAGAATTAGTGCCACGTCCTGAGCAACATGTTATTGGTACCAAGTGGATTATTAAAAATAAGAAAAATGAAGATGGTACTATTGTTCGAAACAAAGCTAGACTTGTTGCTCAGGGCTATTCACAAGTTGAGGGTATTGATTTTGATAAAACATTCGCTCCGGTTGCTCGCCTTGAATCAATTCGTATTTTGTTCGCTATTGCCTGTCATTTTAAAATCACTTTTTTTCAAATGGACGTTAAAGGTGCATTTTTAAATGAATTTTTAAAAGAAGAAGTTTATGTGGAACAACCAAAAGGTTTTATAGATTCAAAATATCCTGATCATGTTTTTCGATTGAAAAAAGCACTTTATGGACTTAAACAGTCTCCGCGGGCATGGTAAGAACGTTTAACAAAATATTTTTTAGCAAAAGGCTACAACCGAGGGGGAGCGGATATAACTCTTTTTGTAAAACATTCAAAAAATGACTTTCTTGTGGCACAAATTTACGTTGATGACATTGTTTTTGGCGCAACTAAAGATAAGGATGCCACTGATTTTGCGAAATTGATGACGAGTGAATTTGAGATGTCGATGATTGGGGAGCTTACCTATTTTCTTGGATTTCAAGTTAAACAATCAAAAGATGGAATTCACTTGTGCCAATCCAAGTATGTAAAAGAGTTGGTAAAGAAATTTGGATTGGACAGTGCTAAAGATTACGTTACTTCGATGGGTACAAATAATAAAGGACTTGGATTGAATGCTGAGGGACAGAGTGTTGATGAAAAACTCTATCGGAGTATGATTGGGAGTTTGTTGTACTTAACAGCGAGTAGACCGGATATAGCTTTTAGTGTAGGAATTTGTGCTCGCTATCAAGCCAATCCGAAGGAAGTTCATCTGAAAGCAGTTAAAAGGATTATTCGGTACGTTAAAGGTACAACCGTTTATGGTATCTGGTATTCTAAGGGAACTTCTCTAGACTTGATTTGATACTCAGATGCGGATTGGGCCGGGTCTATGGATGACTGGAAAAGTACAAGTGGAGCCTGTTTCTATCTTGGCCATTGTCTTGTTGCATGGCATAGCAAGAAACAGAATTGCATTGCCCTCTCCACTGCTGAGGCTGAATATATTGCGTCCGGTAGTTGCTCAACTCAATTATTGTGGATGAAAAGTTTATTGAGTGACTATCGGATCCCCTCCATCATCGTTATAATTCTTTGTGATAACACAAGTGCCATTAATATTTCAAAAAGCCCTGTTTTGCATTCTAGAACAAACACATTGAACTTCGATACCACTTTTTAAGAGATTTAGTTGAATCTAATGTTCTTGTAAAGACTGAGATTTTTGTTGTACATATAAACTCTGTGTTGACGATGTTTTTTTGTGTAATTTAATTACATAAACACTCGTCAAGTTTCAGGAGAAAACGAGTTAGGATGGAGGAGTTACAGGAACTTTTGTATTGACTTAAAGTGAATCGTAACTCCGGTTTTCCGGAGAAGCCAACGAGTGGAGATGGCTTCTGGTGCGTATTGGACTCCGATTATAGTGGTCCAATAGCTCGTTTTCGACAGTTCGACTATCCTGGACCCAATGGCGCTGATGGATTTGGGTTCTGATGCACGGTTTACGAGAAAAAGGGGTTTGATTGGTTTTACATATATATGTATTAGTGGTGGAAACAAAGAGGATTGGTTTCGTCGCGAATTGGCGACCAAATTGGATGAAACGAAAAGCTAGATTCGATGCTCCAGTCGTGCTGAACGCGTTGGTGCAATCCGTTCAAAAATCCGACGGACGAAACTTTGGGAATCGTGAGATATTCGCTGAGGGGTCGAATTGGCAAAAATAAAAATTTTGCGAAAGGTCCAATAATTTATGTACCGTTTGGTGCGATTTCAAACGTCGAGGTGCGGGCGTGCAAAGTGCACGTGCTGTTACGGGCTAGACCATAAATATTTATCTTTGGGAGCGGTTTTCTGCAAATTGTCCATAGTATATATATATATGGGTAGCTAGGGTTTTCATGCACAAACCCTAGCCCTAGCCGACCCATCACCCCCCAGCTAAACCTAACTGACCTCAGCCCTTCCCTTCCCTTGCCGGTAAGCTGCTCCGATCGTCGGAAGAACCTCCCTCTTAACTCCTCTTTCTATTTGTTCCCACCTCTGTGGCTGTCGGCCTCTGGATGTCACCCTAAACCGTGGAGCCTTCATCCTCTAGCCGAGGCCCATCTCCGGCGCCGTCCCCGTCGGCCCCCGCCGTCCCCGCGCGCCGCCGGAGCCCTCTGTGCAAGCTGCGGCTAGCCTGGGTCAGCTTAGGCTGAGCTAACTTGAGCTCGGGGCCCGCTTGGTAAGGCAGCCCTAGATCGGCCGCCCCAACTTCCTCCGGCCTCCAGCGACCTCCGGCATGCGTCCCCGGCTATCCCGGTGCGCCGCCGGCGCCGCCCAAGATCCGTGTGGCTACCCGCGGTCAACCAGGTTGAGCCTGGGTGATCTCTGCCTTCGCGTGCCGTCGCCGCTCCCCCTCGGTCGTGCCGTCCTCCGGTGACCTCCGGCGACCTCCTGCGAGCATCCCCGCCATCCTCGCATGCCGCCGGCCGCCGCCCGAGCTCCCTGCGGCCGTCTAGGACACGTGCGGGCCGAGCTTGAGCCCACAGCGTCTCCATGTGCCGCCGCCGCCCACCGTTGGGCGCATCACCTTACCCTCGGCCTCCGGCGACGGATCGCCGTCACCTCGAGCTCCTCCGGCTGCCGCCTTGCCGTTGCTAACCCCTAGAACCCGACAACAAGACGCGGCTTGATCTCCTCCGTCGGGCCACCGGCCGCCTCCCGCCGCCAGCCAACACCTGCCTCGGACCCTTTCGACCGTCCGCACCCTTCCCCAGCCGAGGCGCACGCCGTCCGGCTGCCGACGACCAACCCTAGCTCCCACTGCTCGGGTAAGTTGTTTTTAGATTGACAGCACTGTAGTTTAGAGTTTCGGTCACCTTTTCGGTGATCCGAGGACACTTCGACACCCCGTGAAGTGACCACGATGATCTTAGATTCGTGCTGAACATCATGCTCACCTCCGACAGGGTCAGAGATGCCGTGGTTAGCGAGTTAGACGTGACTTAGGCGCTGTGCGCGCTGTTTCACTAATGTTCGTGTCGCTTGTGCGCATGCCACAGGGACTGCAGTGCTCCGAAAGGTGAGCATGGCCTCCGGCACGCCGAGACCTGTCAGTGGGTGTCTCGGCGGAGCAGAAAGGTTATCAGATTGCACGGTCGTGCCATAAAAGCCCGAAAATAGCATGAAATAAAGTGATTTCATGCTATCGGGAGGGCTTTTATGCAATTTTGTTTGTCGCGGCTACTGTTGGCAGCATGTGTGGGTAGTGGGTAACCTCTGGACTGATTGTCCAAGGCCCCAAGCCCTTCTGGAAATCAAATATTGATTTCTGACGCGTTTTTCGGCGAAATCCGCCGACGAAACGCAGTTTTAGTTCGAAATTCTTCCGACGGTGCCTCATGAGCAATTGTTGCGTCGTTGAGCCTTGTTGGCTGGTCACCTGCGTTGTTTCGGGGGTTCGAAAGCGACGGGTGAGTGACGGTGGGTTCCGGTGTCGAAATCGACACTTCAGGGAACCAAGATTTGAACGATTAGTCGATGATAATCGCTTCGATGCGAGGCTGTAACACACTGGACCTTTGCAAATTGCGAGGTTCGAGTGTTTGGTTGTATTTCGAGCTTTTCCACACTTGGTGGAGGGTTGTAAAATGTTCCCCGACCCGAAAAGTTCGAAATCTGGAACTTTGGACAAGTCCTGAGAGTTTTTACTCTCGGGGACCGGTCCCTGGAAGGAGAGANCTTTGTTTGACTAGCTTTATTTCTTTACTTTGGTGTAGATGATAGAACTTTACTTGCTCTGATATCACTAGTTGCTAGTTATTTCATTTCTTATATTTGTTCTATCTCTTGCTTTTACTTCCGCTTTTATCGTAGACGCCTTATATGTGTAGACATATGGCGGGTCTGGGCACGCTACCGGGAGGGCCTCCGCCGGTCCCGGGGCGTGACAGAGGCCTTGTGTTTGCTGCCAAGTTCCTTGGATAATAGTGTTTAGTGGCAGCGGGCAACTCATATCATGAGTTGGTGAGTTCCGGGACAGTTAGTGGGTCCCGGCAGAGTCCCGGTGCGATTTTTGAAACTTCCGACGAGTTACAGTAGTCGGTTTTGGGAAACCGATCTCCGTGGGTTTGTTTGTGGGGTTGTGGATTCAGTGGCTATTAGTTGTGGGTTAGATACTAACCCGGTGGAGCCTTCTTAGGTCCGGTTGACGTCCTTTCGCAGTCAGGAGATAGGCGCGACATTCTTACAGGTGGCTACTACGATCCGAAGTCGGTACAGTGGTGTACGCTCGGTGATATCCTCTTACCCTTACTCTTTTGTTATTGTTATTGCGTAGTGCATATATTGAGCCTTGCACCCTTGTTATCCTATTATACTCTACTCGTTGTTTGCATGCTTAGTATCATGAGTAGGAGTAGAGTAGCTTTATCTATACTTGGTAATTGTGGACCTAGTTGGTTGGTTCTGGTATCTAGTACTATGACCTATTCGGTTGGTTCCTTGATTTCTGTTGTTCGATGACCGTTGAGGTCGGTATATCCTGAGGGGTAGGATTGTCGGTTAGTTGCCGACGGAGGATTAAAGTTTACTCAGATCCACTATTTGATATGTTTGCGACCTAGTCAGTCAGTTCGTGACTTTCATTGTTTGATGACCTTTGATGACCTTTGAGGTCAGTGTAACCTGAGGGTTAGGATTGTCGGCTAGTGGCTGACCGTAGTTCTGGATTATACACTCTGGTGACTTGTTGGTCAGTTCTTGAGTATATACTTTAGTTGACCTATTGATCAGTACTTGCATACTTTTGGGAGGATGTTGAGTTGTTCCATCCTAGTTGTCCTGAGTGGTCGGTTCTTGTGCTTCCATACAGTTTGATGACCTATCGGTCGGTTTGCCCGTGGGGCGGTGATTGTCGGCTAGTTGCCGAGGGTTGGCTCTTGATCATATCCGCATTGATCGCCACAGCTCGAGTGTATTTCACGTACACCAACAGGTTGATCCCCCGCAGAAAGGTGTTCTTTTCAGAAAAAGTGGTCGTACATCCAACCCGTGAGCTCAGCGGTGTTCTTTTTGCGCTAGGGTTACATGCCAGGTGTGAGCAGGTAGTGGCTTTTGCCTGAGGTCCTTAGACCGACACGACGGTTTAGATTAGGTATATTTTGGACTACTCGTCCAGTTGATGCATATGACTATAGTAGCGGTTGTTGCATGTATACTTACAGTTCTTTCTTTACACTTGTCTTGCTACTATAGCTCTGATATCCATGTATGTATACAATTCTTCGTTACAGTAGCGGTAGTTGTGTATTAGGTTATTGTTCTACTTCCTTTCAGTTTTCAGCTACTGTATTTATTATATCTGTTCATGATCTTGTTTATCTCTTCCTGATCCCGTGAGTACTCCTCGCCTTTGTTGGCTTGCGGTACCCACTGGGAGGGGAGACATATTTAGATGTTCTCACCTCCCCGACTATTTTTCAGGTATTGCGGGCAGTGAGGATTGAGACGTGATGTGAGACACGTTCGTAGCGGTCGATAGAGCTTCCGACCCGATTTGTTTAGTTTAGTTGCTACCCTCTTATTTCTGTTGATATAACTTAGACAGCTAATATGATTCAGTATTTCATTTTTGTTTGAATATTTAAGATTTCAGTTAGTTTTCTGAAGGTAATAAAGATTTGTGGATTTCTATGAAATGAAAATGGTTTTCTACCCCTTGTGGTAGCGTGTTTTAAAAAAAAAGGATTTTCATGTGGGAAATAGTTTTAAAAGGTTTTTCTTATGGTTTTTATAACTTAGTATTTCAAAACCAGTTTCCAGATAGGAAACGTTTTAACTAATAGTTGTGATTTTATAATTATACTCTGTATATGAACCTGTGGTGAATGGTGTATGAATATATGATTGTATGGATGTTGTATATTCAGTTCTGGTAGTTGTATACTGTGTATGCATCTTGTACTTGTGCGACGCCGTGCAAATATAAGGGAGACTCTGTCCGTGTGAATAGTAGATTTTTTATATTTGTGCAAATATAGGGGAGACTCTGTCCGTGTGAATAGTAGATTTTTTATATTTGTGGCGAATCTGGCATACCCTCGAGGTCAGGTTACAAAAAAAAAAAAATTTAACACTTCTGCTGTGTTTTTAAACTAAAAAGGGACCTCAGTGCGTGACAGTTCTTCAACTTGAATATATTTCTACTGATGATCAACTTGCTGACATTTTAACAGAGCCTTTAGATCAAAAACGTTTTCTACATTTGCGAAAGGCTATTGGTATGAATCCTTCTATCTAGCTATATTCTATGGGCCATGGTACATGCACAAATATTTTGCGTCTTTGCATTTTTCAAATTTATTTTTTTTTCATGATTGTATTTCGCTCTCTTTGTGAATCCCATGAAATGACTTTGATTGATTCATGATGTGTTTTACTTAGTCAGTTTCAATTCTATTCTTATATGTCATTTCTATTAAACGCCTAAACTATTTAAATTCTTTTTTGGTATATTCTGTTAAATTAAACACCTCATGCATCGAACTTTAAATATTGTTTCTGATTTATTTGATTATTTGCTACGATGTGAATAATATTTTCCCTATTTCTTGAATTCTCAATATTATGTTCGACTTGGGGGTTGCACAAATTTAGGGAGAGTCTTTCTGATATTTGATATTAAAAATTACAAAATGTGGAAAGAGTTACATCCCTTCAGGGAGTGTGAAAACTACCACCACATGTAGGAAAGAGCTACCACCCTGGTCGTCCGGACAGTGTGTACAGCTACCACATGTTTTTGATAATCCTCTCTTAAAATTTAAAAAAAAAAATTGAAATTGAATGACTGAAAAATTTGACCAGGTCACGAGATGGTTTGGAGATGATAAAATTCAAGTTATATATCTCATATATCTCCTAGGTGATATAAGGTTGATTATTACAAGAACTTCCTTATTCAAATATTGTGCATAACTCAATTTGATTATATTATTTTGATTTCACATTTTTGGGATCTCTTTGTTCATTATTTTAGCGGGTGTGATGATGGAAAGATACAATTAGTTTTTGGATCTTGTTTGATGTGTTAGATTCAACATTATATCCATCTAGGCTTTACTTGGTTTGTCATTCAATCAATTTATGACATTTTTGAATGTTGTCTGAACTAGACTTTGTTTAACGTATTATTGAAATTTTAGTTTAAAAGTTATTGGGAATTCACACATATTGATACTGATGTTGGGCATTTTTGAGATAAATAAAAAAAAATGATTTAAACGCTACGGGGACCGGTCCCTTGCTGGAAGGATCAGACCCTCCGCCTGATGTCATATATGAAAACCCTTTCGTTCTCTGTTCTTTGTTCTTCACTTTACCTAAAATTTCTCTCACGAGCTCCTTAGGGTTCCAGAGTGATTTTGCCTCGATTCTCCTCGGTTTACCACTCATTTTCAGTAAGATTTTCAAATCTTTCTTATTTCCTTGCAAATATTCCGAATATGTGGCTAGTTTTATGATTTTTGGTGTTTGATCTATAAATCGTGCTTGAATCTCGTGTTTTTGTTTCTATCCTCGATCTATACTTGTAAGAGCATGTCATATTGTCATTTTCCATGATTTTATCCATTTATTTGCTCGGATCTGTTCCATCTCGACACATCAAAAACATCATGCTATTTTTTTTTGAAATGATGGATTTTTTACTGATATTTTGCATTGTTTCGTATTGTTTTGTGTTGGAATGTGCTCATTCATCGCTATGTGTGGCCCTAGGATTCTCTAGATATTTTTCTGAAATTTGAGGAAAATTTATGAAAGAGTGATATTCATATGTTCAATTTGTTTCAAAAATTGTTCTAAAATAGGGGTTTCTTTCAAGATGTCTTCTCTGCTTCTGGTTCTTTTGTTCTTAATGGTTGGTGGTGGTGGTGGTGGTAAGCGCCGTCGTTCCTCTGCTCAGCAACCAGCTGAGGATGTGGGCAATGAGTATGCCCCCAGGGAGGAGTCAGAGACTGAGTCGACTGACTGGGAAGCTCTGGCTCCTGAAGTTCTCTCCAAGAAAAAGGGAAAGGAGAAAGCAAAAGAGCCCGCGGGTCAAGGGAAGGGAAAGGGGAAATTGCCTTCGACCCGTGGTAAGAAAAAACTGGTGGAGTTGAGATTCATGAACCGGCTTCCGACCCTCCACGCCGAAGTATTCCACAAGAAGCATCAGTTGATCCGAAACGGCATGCCATGTATTCATCAAAACAGTGTGTTGGTGAGCATGCTATTGGCGTTCAAAACTTGGTTGAACACGTGCCCGCTTTTGAAGCTCTTTTTAACAACGGCGATCTTTATGAGATATGCAATATTTCCGAACAGACCGGTTATTGTTTAGAGTTGATACAGGAATTCTACATGCGGGCGGGCTATTTGGAAGATTCTGAAGGTGGCCCGTATGCTTTCAAGACGTCTGTCCGTGGTGTGGCTTTGAATATTACGCCAGATGTTGTGGCTTCTGTTCTTAACATGGAGGCTAGGACTGACGGTGTGGATTACTTGCATGCTGGTTTTGATTCAACTCAGGACTGGCGCCGAATCGTGAATGGTGTTTGTGTGCCCGACACGGTCTCCACTGGTGTTTCTGTTATGTCCAAGGAGTTGAAAGTGGAGTACAGATTTCTAAATTTTGTTGTCTGTTACAACATCTTGCCTTTAATGAATACGAAGGTGGTTAGATGGGAGCAACTTTTATATATGTATCTGCTCGGACACTCGGATGTGGTACGTGCCCGAGGGATTAATCTCAATGTTCCCTTCCTGATTTGGCTTAGGATGGCGAAGGATATTAAGACTTCTAGTCAGAATGAGCGTTTGCCATATCCGATGATCATTTTGCGCATTCTGTGGAGTCATGGGGTGGATACTCGATATGTTTCATATGAGCATAGTCTTGGCATGATAAGTGAGACTACTTTCATCAAGTCTTTAGTTCAGCTCCGCTCTCCTACGCGGTGTTCTCCTCCACGTAGTTCTGCACAGCAGTGCTCCACTCCACTTCCTGCTGCTCCAGGCCCTTCACAGCCTTCTGAGGATGTTTCTGAGGATATGTCGGTTTCCTCGGTTTATCGTGAGCAGTAGAGACTCTCCATTGAGCAAGAGCGGATTTCCATTGAATTGCAATGCATTACAACTGAGCAAGCTCGAATTACAAGGAAGCTCGGCAAATTCTCCAGGCTTATGAAAGCTATATTTGACAATATGGGGTGTTGCAGTGCCGATATACCTCCTTCGGGTGCAGATTCGGATTGAATGCTTTGGGTTTACCTCCTTTTGTCGTTTTGGCGTTTTCTGACAAAAAGGAGGAGATGATGCTTGACTTTGATGCTTGATGATGCTTGACTTTGACTTAGTTTTTGTTTAGAATTTGACTTAGTTTTTGTAGAACTTGACTTAGTTTTTGTTTAGATCTTGCTTAGCTTGTGAATGGCTTAGACTATGAAAGTGATTGAATTTTGACTGTGTATTTTGGAGAATGTTTTTGCAGGAACTTTCAAGACATCAAGACTCCATGTTATGTCTAAGTCATAGAGTTTGTGTTAGGATGTGAAAAATATAATTTTTATTTTGTTGGATCGATCATGCAGGAGATTGTCGTTAGGTGATTGCGATAATCTTCTATTTCTTTGTTTTTGAGATTTGTATGGGCATTGTAGTGAGTTTTGTCGCGAAATCGCCAAAAGGGGAGATTGTTAAGGATTTTTCTAAGTTGGCGAATTTTGTGAAGTTGAATGGAGTCTTGAAGAGTTAAAGACAAAGATTGAAGAGACGATTTAGTAATTCAAGATCAAAAGACTCGTTTGTGATGCTCGGAATCTCAGGTATGACTGTTAATAATTTGTGGTGAGATTTTTTGTTCATAAATGTGTTTGGAAGACTTAGGATGGTTTTAAAATGTAATATCTGGACAAAACTGAGCCTTTCAAGGTTCAGGGACCGGTCCCTGGACAGAGGGACCGGACCCCGTAGGTCTTCTCAGCTGGATGACTGCGAGGGACCGGTCCGTGGGCAGAGGGACCGGACCCCGTACATTGAAATTTAAGTTTCGCTGTGAGGGACTAGACCCTGGAGCGATGGATTGGAACCCGTAGCTTGTTTTTTTTTAATACGCAGAGGGACCGGTCCCTAGCTTCGAGGACCAAACCTTGGAGGACCGGACCCTCCGGGAGGACCGGACCCTGAGACCGTCGTTTGTTTTTAAAACCATGTTTTTGAAATCCTAATGTATCTAGAAGTCTTCTAAACCTATAAATATGTTATGAGGAGTATCATATGAAAGGAGCTTAGAAAGAAAACGTTTTAGAAATCCTAAAACTTGTTTTTGTGAGTTTCGATCTATGTTTTGAAAAACAAGTTTTTCATTCTTGATCGCCGATTCGATTCTTTGGTTCTAAATCTTATGGTTTTTTGGGAATCGACTCGGTGATGAATTAGAAGGTTTCTCCTCGTTTCATATGATCTTTCTAAGTTTTTGAATCACCACAAATCATTAATCTCTACGAGCTTCGGATGGAGCGTGTGCGCGTGGATTTCGCGTGAAGCCGTGAATTCGGTGGACGCATCGTGGAGACGAGGCGTTGTTGCTGCGAGGATTTGTGGCGTGATCGGTTGAAGGACTTCGATCGATCGAGGACCGGCGAAGACGATCTACAACGAGGTTTCGGTAAATTAGGTCGTGTATTTTGGTAAATCACTTGTACTCAATTTTTAATAGTGGATTGTTTCGTGTGATTGGTCCCGTGGGTTTTTTACTCCGAGTTGGAGTTTTTCCATGTAAAATCTCGGTGTGTTGATTTTAATTTTTCGCATTTAGTTTGAATTTGCATCGAGAATTTTGGTTTTGCCGTTTACACCTATTCTCCCCCCTCTAGGTGTTATTTACCTTTTAGATCATTGGGATCCATATCACACACGACCTAGGCCATTGCTCCATCTGCAGCCTCCGTAGCCCCGAGGGCTGTCGCCGTCCGCTGGATTTTGTCCCCCGCCGGCAAGGGGTCCCTTCCATCTCCCTTGACTACCTCGATAATTATCTACAACTCACTGGTCATTGCAGTTCCTGTGTTGGTGGTGGTCCTGTGTTGAAGCCTAGCTTGCTCCGCCAGTGGCAAGCGTGCTCCCGACCCCCCCTCCTTTGGGCCGACCTTCCTCAATTCCTATAGTGGCCTTGCAATCTTTCTTTGTTGCGGTTGAATTGTTTCTACTTTTGTCAACTTGGTAGTGATCGAGGGCACTATTTCGGCCATCAGGCGCCTCCGGCAACCATCCACTGGTGAGAACGACACTTCTGGGCATAAGTACTAGTCCGTGCTTCCCTGTGTTTCAGGTTACAGTGCTCCAAATAGATGTCTTCTTTCTTGCCTGCCAAGGTGTTTGGTAAATTGACGATTCATTATTTTGGCTTTTGCGGTCAATCCGTTGATCGAAACTCGGGTTTCTTTGGAGCACGGCGATCATTAGGAAATCCTCTACGCGGTGCTCGGTTCGCTGGTGTGAATTGAGCGACCGGTGGAATCGCAAACCCATCGCATACTCAAAATCGGCTATGCACGTCCTATTTCTTGCTCTCCGACGGACGACAATCGTTGGGGTGACTTAGACACTGGTCCATTGTTGCCAAAGGCATGTCTTCAAACCCAAAGCATTGTTGGTTCACTTTCGGATTGCGCAAACTTGGTAAATTACACCGAAACCCCACTTTCTTCTATTATAGATGTTGTATACATATAATGTTGGGGCGACTTGGACATTTCGGCACTTTGTGCGTCGTGGATAGTGTTGAGCAGCAGTGTTGTGCAATTTGGAGGTTCGGACTTATTTTCCAAGGTATGAGAAACCTCCCATGGTTGTTTTGGTAGGGAATCGAGTTGATTGTGGGTCGATAGTTCGATTTTCGGTTTTGTTTTCACGAAATTGATGTTGTTACTATCCAGGATGTTTGTTGAGCCTTGTTGGCTGGAATAGCCTCGTGTTTTATGCCCCTCGTGGCAGCGAGTGCCTTGTGGGTGATTCGAATACCGAAATAGGTATCGCGGAACACATTTTTGAGTCAATCTTTGGAGTTATGGTTCCCGCTGATGCATGCCTATGTGCGGTTACCCCTAAAACCTAAAATGTGGTGTTTAGGGACAACGGGTGTGATTTTGAGGTTTTTGGTGCTACTCGTGACACTTTGTGACGTGTAGTGACATCGGTGTAGTGACATCACGGTTAGTTATGTGGATTTCGACGTATTCAGGATTCGGCAAAATGGCCGATGTTCCGTTTGTGTCGTGGCACATTGTGGGTGACTTTATGTCACCAAGTGGTGATGTGACGATGTTGTGAGCATCGTAGGGCCAATTATATAGTGCGTGTGTGGTTCGACACAAAAGTGGCATTCGGATTATTGTAACGGCCCTCTTAGGCTTTGTTGTGGTTTTAATTCAGCGGTCGTCGAGCACTTGGTGTGCAAAGTGGTGCATTTTGGGACAGTGTGTGTGTTGTGGTGACTCTCTATAGAGAGCCGGTTATTGTTCAGTTTAGTTCGGTAAGCCGATTGTGGAACTGATGTTTTGGTCGCGCCATGGTATACGCAGGTGTCGGTTGAACGTGTCGGATTGATATAATATAAGGACTGAGATTTTGGCAGTGTAGCTAAACTCTCTATTGACGATATTTTTGTGCGTAATTTAATTACAAAAGCACTTGTCAAGTTTCCGGAGAAAACGAGTTAGAATGGAGATTTTACGCAATCTCTAAGATTCAATTAAAGTGAATAGTAACTCAGTTTTCCGGAGAAGCCACGGTGTGAAGTTGGCTTCTAGCGCGTATCGGACTCCGTTCATAGCGATCCAATAGTTCGTTTCGAACGATTCGGCTATTCTGGAACTAATAGCGCTGACGGATTTTGGGTTTGATCCACGGATTTCGAGAAAATCTGAAAATACATGTTTATATGTATAAGTGTCTCTTTTCGTCTTTTGAAGAGAGATTGGATTTCGTCGCAAATCCGTGACCGATCGAGGTGAAACGAAATGATGGGTTTGTTGTCTCCATTGTGTTGATCACAGTGCTCACCTTACTTTGGATCAACGGATGTCGTATCGGCCTGTTCGATGCGACTTTTCCTGACTGCGCGTTGTTCGCAGAACTTTCCGGTCGCTCCTACGCCTCCCACAGTGGGCCGTCGTGCTCCGGATCGTGAACACGGCCTCCGGCACATCGAGACCTATCAGTGCGTGTCTCGGTGGGCCTCGAAAGTCCTCGGTTTGCATGAACGAGCCATATTATCGCTTGATTTACATAAAATGTTGGGATTTTATGTAAATACAAGCGCTTTTGTGCAACTGTGGGCAATGTGTATGTGTGTGTGGTGACCTCTGGACTGATTGTTGATGATCCGATAGCTTTCGCGGAAATCGAAAAGTCGATTTCGGTGCGTTTTTCGGCAAAATTCGCCGAAAGAACGCGGTTTCGGTTCGGATTTCTTCCGACGTTGTTTGGTTGTCCTGTGAATTGTCGCTGAGCCTTGTTAGCTGGTCACCATCATCATATTGTGGGTTCGGTGGTGACGGGTGAGTGACGGTCGGTTCCGGTGTCGAAATAGACACTTCCGAAAACCCGGATCCGAATAATTATCCGACGATAATTGTTGGTTTGTGTTACCTTATGTTTGCTGCCAAGACATCCAAATCGGTGTGTTTTGTGGCAGCGGGTGGCTCGTGGCATGAGTTGGTGAGTTTCGGGACACTTAGTGGGTCCCGACGGCGTCCTGGTGTGCTTTTCGGGACTTCCGATGAGTTACGGTGATCGGTTTTGGGAAGACCGATTCAGGGACTTGTGTGGGGGTTTGTGAGTCTCGTAATTTGGGTGAGTGGGTTGGTTACTGACCCGGTGGATCTTCGCAGGTCCGGTTGACGATCGTGTACAGTTGGGAGATAGGTGTGACAGTAGTACAGGTGGGTGCTTCGAGCTGGTAGTCGGTGAGATCGTTTTACCTTTCCTTGTTTTTCTATTCTAGCATTATAGTCTCTACATGTCATTGCTTGTTTATCATTCGTATATCTTACTTTCTTGGCTGCATCGGTTTGTGGTTGATAGACATGTAAAGCAGGTTTGCATTTGTACTTTGCATCTTTGTGGACGTTGGGTCCAGGCAACACATCGACTCTCTTGTCGTGTGTTTCGATCTAGTTGATCATGGTTCGGTGTTGTACGCCCTAATATCTATTATGGTTCGGCGTTGTACGCCCTTGTTTCTGGCTTTGGCCTAGTCACCGGCTTCAGCCGGTTTTTGTTTGAGCATATTAGCATGACTTAGTCACAACACTTGGGGGTATTCATGACACCAGATCGGTTTGGCCACCGATCGGAGGTGTACTTATCCGGATGGGTCGTCCTGTGGGATGGATGAATCAGGTCGGTGCAGATTAGTGACAGGCAGCGCTTGAGGTTTGCGGACCGATATAGCAGGCACCAGATTGGGTACAGTTTTGGTTTGATTACCTTGAGGCATTCTTAGCATTATTTTCTATACAGTAGCAAGTTTATTTATTGCTCCTTATTTATCTGTTATTGCTACTATTGTAAGATATGGATCCCAAGGATGTAAAAGGTAAATAACAACTAGAGGGGGGTGAATAGGTGTAAATGGCAAAAATAAAACTCTCGATGCAAAATAAAAGTAAATAGCGAAAAATAAAACCAAACACCAAGATTTAACGTGGGAAAACTCCAATCCGGAGTGAAAAACCCACGGGACCAATCACGCGAAAAATACACTATAGAAACAATTGAGTACAAGTGATTTACCGAAAATACACAACTCAATTTACCGAATCCTCATTGTAGATTATCTTCGCCGGTGGTCGATTGATCGAACTCCTTCAACCGATCACGCTGCAAGCCCTCGCAGCAAACACGCCTCGAATCCACAAAACGCCCACCGAATCCACGGCTTCACCCGAGATCCATGCGCATCCGCTCCATCCGAAGCTCGTTACGATTGACAATTTGTGGTGATTGAAACACTTAGAAAGAACATATGATGTGAGGAGAAACCCTAATTAGTTCATCACCGTTCTAATTCTTAAAGAACCATTGAAATTGGAATCGAAGAATTGAATCGGTGATCAAAACCAAAAACTTGATTTTCAAAACATTGATCGAAAACTCTAAAACAAGCTCTTAGGGTTTCAAAAAGCTTTTCTCTCTAAACTTACATCATATGGGCTCCTTATATCATATATATAGGTTTAGAAGACTGCTAGATCGACTAGAATTTCAAAAACACAATTTTAAAGATTGACAACGGTCTCAGGATTCGGTCTTCCCGAGGAGACCGATCCTTGGGGGACCGGTCCTCCAAGCCAGAGACCGGTCCTTCGCTGCGTAGCAAAAACCACAGATTACATAGACCGGTCCCTCGTTGTGAAGACCGGTCCTTCTCTGCGTAGCTAAAAACATAAGCTTCGGGAACCGGTCCCTCGTTCCAAAGACCGGTCCTCCTCTGCGCATAGAAAAACCAAGCTACGGGGACCGGTACCTCATTCTAGAGACTGGTCCCTCTCTGCGTACACAAAAATACAGGCTACGGGAATCGGTCCTTCGCTGTAGGAACCGGTCCCTCCCTGAGTAGCAAAGAGTCCAGTGTACGGGGACCGGTCATTCGTTCCACAGACCGGTCTCTTACATCTTTTTTGCAGGGATCGAGAAGACCTACGGGGACCGGTCTCTTGTTTAGGGAGCGGTCCCTGAACCAGAATAGGTTCAGATTGTCCAGATTATTCAATAGCAAAGAAAACTAAGTTTTCTAAACACATTTTAACAATAGAAATTCACCACGAACTATTTATCTTTCATACCTGAGATCTCGAGCATTGCAAATGAGTCTTTAGTCGTCAAAATCCAATCTTCTCATCAATCACCGTCTTTAAAGCTTCAAGACTCCATTTGAACTTCATGAAAACCGCCAACATAAAAAATCCTTAACAACTATAGTTTCTTCATATCAGCATATATACTTGTTTATCTATCTCCTTTGGTTTCCGGTGATTACGGCTTCCCTCCGTAGCTCCGTCGTAC
Organism: Ananas comosus; assembly: GCF_001540865.1. Taxonomy (NCBI): domain Eukaryota; kingdom Viridiplantae; phylum Streptophyta; class Magnoliopsida; order Poales; family Bromeliaceae; genus Ananas; species Ananas comosus. Next base: position 7,817,338 of record NC_033632.1, on the reverse strand, counting down.
CCACTGGGAAACCTTGATTGCGGTTTCTCGCCCCCCATTTCCCCAGGTGATTTCGGGCAAGTAGTTGGTGTTGGGCACGACGAGAGGACGATCTAGCTAGCTTGCCATAGCAACCATCACCGGGGTTATTTGTATTTATGCATTTAGTAATTTTAGTAATAAATGGTTCAGTTAGATGATCCCTATGATGTTTGAATGTTTGTAAACTATTCAGTTGGCGATTTTCTTTTATGCATGTGATTAGAGATTTGTGGATCTATGGATTTGATTTTATAGATATTTAGTTCGTGTATTTATGTTTTTATGCATCGTGGTTTTCTACCCCTCGAGGTAGTCGGTTTTCAAAATAGAGTTTCCGAGTGGAAAACAGTTTTAAAAGGATTTTCGAATGATTTTGGTGAATGATTGAATTAGATTTAAAAACAAAACTTCCGAGTGGAGAGCACTTTTAAATAGGATGATTGTTGTACTGTGCATCGCATCATCCAGCGCCTATAGAGTGTTTAGAGGCATTCATCATTCTAAGGATCAGTAGTTGTATAAAAATGCATGGCATGATTGGTCGTTGATTGGTAAATGTAGACTGTAGTTGAGATCCTGTTGTAGCTGTTGGTACGCCGTGTAAATACAAAGGAGACTCTGTCCGAGTGGACAGAGGAACTTTGTATTTGTGGTGGGTCTGTACGTCACGTGGGCCAAGTTGAAAAAAAAAAAGGCACATCTTCAGCAACTCTGTTTTCAAAATGGTAATAGATTTTAAAAAAGCTTTTAAAATCGGCCTCGGGGCGTGACATATAGTTGACATGCATAATATTGATGGTGGTTTTGGTGGTATCATGTAGGTACAGATGACATCTAGAGTTATCAGTCGAGTCGAGGACTCGGATGCTTGTTGAGGTGGGTGCTCTATTCCGAAGTCGGTAAAGTTGTATCTTTACTCGGTTTTTTTTTTCTGCTTGATCTATTATATTAATTGAGTAGGACTACTTTTGACTTCATAGTGGTTCATGCTTTCACTTTACATGCCTGTGGCTTATTATGTTGATTATCATATTGATTCGCAATTCCGTGATTGAACTCTCTTCTATAGCTCATGTGTGATATGTAGAGTAGGTGATGATCTGGTGGGATGTCCACCTGTATATGAATTGGATCTGATAGATCGGTGTGTACCCCTTGTTGAGTTACAGCCTTATATATATATATATATATATATATATATATATATATATATGTATCATATATATATATATCATATATATAGTAGGTCTTTGTGATGCTATTAAGTAGAACGGAGCCTCGTGCTCTAAGCCGTATTTCGATGCTGGAGCTTCCTAATCGACGATCGCTCCATTGACTTTGATCTAGCGTATTTGAACTATCTAAAACATAAATTCTGTGATTTATTCGTATCATTTTCCTTTAGCCGATCCAAGGTTCAAAATCAACAATTTTAATAGCTATGTATACATGTATTGCAAGTTTAATAGTTAGATAGTGTTCAAATCAGACTAAAATTTGATAGAAAATTCTTGTATACTATTTTAAGCAAGATCAATAGGTTTAATCGAAAATTTTCAGGTATAATAAGCGCACTTTTTGTGTAAATTTTTATTTCAGCCGTTGATTTGGAACCGCTTTGATCGTTACGTAAATGATATGAAAAGTCACAAAATATTTTCTAAGATACTTCAAATTGCTAATCAAGTCTAACGAGCGATCGTCGTTCGGAAGCTCCATTATCGAAAAGGCTTAGAGCCACAGAGGCCTCGTTTCTAATAGACTACAAGACCTACTCTCTCTCTCTCTCGATACACACACCACACACACACACACACACAACACAACCGACACTATAGATATATATATATAATATACTATAATTATATATATAGTATATATATTATTATATAATATATATATATATATATGGATGATGTATACATATACGGTTTATGCGTACACACACCACACACACACTATAGTTAGGCGCTACTACTTCTTATGAGTATAGAGCCCTTCTACTCATAAATTTTTCGACTGTGAGAAAGATGCGCTTAGATGATAGTGTTCCCTAGTATTGCGTAGGTGGTTGGTAAATAGTATATCTAATGGTGAGGAATGTCAAAGAATTATATCTAACGCAAAACTTATGGTATAAACAGTATACTCATAAGGGAACACCCCAATAATCCACATCGGATCGGGAATGGGCGTGTCACGGTTTATAATAGACTTAGAAACTAAGAATAATAACTGGGGCTTAAGCATTTTGCGGCCGTGTATTGGCGCCAAACAGTTATTGTTTGCTATGGCTGGTTCGTACATTTGTATCAGAGCAGTTCACCAGCAGACTGTCTTGTGAGCCGAGTGAGCCAGGTCTGGATGACGGCGGCAGCGCAACGATCTCACCATCACCTGGGATCTGGCTGGTGTGTGATGGACTGACGAGGACGTCACGAGCCTTAACGGGGATCTGTGACACCAATAATCCCACATGAATGGTGAATGGGGATATTCATTTGTTTATATATAGACTCAGACCACTAGTAATGAATAACATTGTTAATCTTAATGCTACTTTTGTGTTCCTGGTTGTATTGCGCCCAACGACTTATTGTTGTAGTGGGCTGGGTCGTTATCATCTGCAGCTGCGCGCCCCGCCCTGCACCAGGTGCCCGAGCTGTGATCTCGCCTGCGCGCGCCACCGCCTGAGATCGCTCCCCCGTCCCAAGACCTGGCGACCCCCGCGCCGGCGCCCCGCCCTGCGGGAATATGCGCCGCCGCCGCCGCGTGCCATCCGGGGCCTGCGTCGACCTTAACCCCGACTCTTGCGCGCCGCCCGCCCCAAGCCTGCAGACCGAGCCCTAGCCTCACGCGGCTACGCCCGACCCCGGCGCCCGCCCTGTCGCCCCGCCTTCCTCCTTCCCATCCGGCTCCAAAACCGCCGGCCGACCTCCCACCTGCCCTAGCCGCCGCCGATCGGCCGCAGCAGCCCCGATCCGCCTAGCTCATGCGGGCCTGCAGTTGTTCCGCCGCCGGCCCCCGCTTCCAGCATGCAATCCGAGGAGCACCACAACTCCTTACCTTCCCCGCCCACCCGTCCCTGGCCGCCGCGCGCCGGCCCGTTCCGCGGAGCCACGACACCTTGCTCCGGCCAAGCCCGAAATAAGGCTTTAGTTTGGAATGTTATTGTTCTGAGACTTCTCGATCCTCCGGATCTCTGCAAGTGAGCACGGTGATCGCTAGCAATACTATTCATCGTGTCACCTACTATTCTGTCGGGGAGAGATTCCGTTCCGCCGTTTTTCGTATGGCTGTTGGTGTTTCGACCCTGTCAGAGCCTTTTTGGCTACTGTTCTAGTTTGCGTGCGCTTATCCGGCGATCCGAGGCTATCCTGATGCCTCCGGAGGTGAGCACGGTGATCGTTGGTCAGTGCTGATCACAGTGCTCACCTCACTTTGGATCAACAGTGTCCGGTTAGCCCTGATTGGCGCGATCTTCCCTGACTGCGCGCTGTTCGCTGAACCTTCGGGTTGCTCCCGCGCTTCCCACAGTGAGCTATTGTGCTCCAGACCGTGAGCACGGCCTCCGGTACGTCGAGACCTGTCAGTACGTGTCTCTGTAGATCTTGGAAGTTCTCGGTTTGCGTGAACGAGCCACTTGATCGCTCAAATTACATAAAATGATAGGATTTTATGTAATTTGAGGGGCTTTTATGCATTTGTGCATCGTGTGGCTACTGTGGGCAGTGCCCGTGGGTGTGTGATGACCTCTGGACTGATTGTCCACGGTCCGTTAGCTTTCGCGGAAATCGAAAAGTCGATTTCGGTGCGTTTTTCGGCGAAATTCGCCGAAAGAACGCGATTTCGGTTCGGATTCTTTCCGATGGTGTTTGGTTGCTCCGTGTTTTGTCGCTGAGCCTTGTTGGCTGGTCACCATCACAATAAGAGTATAGTAGCTAGATTCTACACACACACACACGCGCATATATATATATATATATATATATATATATATATATTGTTCGTTTGGGATACTATTGATAATATCAAGCACTTGATGCTATCTAGTTTATAACCATTAGTTCTATACTTTGATTAATTTCACATTTTAGATCATGCTATTCTACCTACCACCCACTAAATCCTAAGGAGAATCGGACCATCACTATCGTTTGGTTCGGTTATAAGAAACAACTGCCTATTTCAAGGATAGGTTTAAGTTTGGGTATGACCAAGAATTATACCAATTTTGTATTTGGATTAAAATTGGGTTGTCTTCGGGAATAAGAAAATTAGCGTTTGGATAGATAAGATGGAATAAAAAGAATAGTGGGTAGTTTATACAAGAAAAATAATGATTATTAACCTATATATATTAATTTGAATTTTAAATTTTAAAATTTTATATTTATATTTTGAAATTTAAAATTTTAATTTTAATTTAAACTTTAAAATATAAAATTTAAAAATTTTATAAATTCCAAATTTAAATTTTAAATTTCAAACTTTAAATTTAAGATCAAATTTAAATTTGAAAAATATAAAATATAAAATATAAAATATAAAATAATAAAATATAAAATATAAAATTATAAATTTTAATTTTCAGATTATAAATTATAAATCTTAAACTTTCAAATTTTAAATTTTAATTTTTAAATTTTAAAATCTAAAAATAAAAATAGGGTTGGGAACAGCTGTTCCCAACAACTATTCTCACCTTTAGCAGGTTATCTAGAGATTATAATTTAATATTAATTAGATTAATTAATAATTTAAATATATTAATTAGATTAATTAATAATTTAAAATTATTAATTAGAGTTTAATTAATCTTGTTCTCGGTTGTTCCAGGGATAAGAGTGGAACAATAATTTCAGATTTATACTGAGTTATACGAGCTTATTCCAGGCACCAAAAAACTACTGTTTCCGAGTATAGAAAATAGCGTTTGGATATAAAGGTGGGGATAAGGGGTTATCCCACCCCTTATCCCTGAACCAAACAGCTACCATTGTTATCCAATCCTACTAAGACTTAGTTTGGTATTGAGGCCTATCTAACGCTATTAGATAAAATGGAGTTGAGAAAAAAACATGTTGGGATATGCTTTGCGTTCTCCGGTGGGACCGCAGAAAATATATCGTAACCGACTAATCGCGATATGCGGAACGCAATATTACGTACGGAAATAAACAGAATATTTTTCCAACGTACTTTCTCACCGCACATAACGCAATCTCCCCGCAATTCCAAACGAAGCCTAAACTAGATAGTATCCACAGTCGGACACTATTATAGCCAAACACACACACACACACACACACTCTCTCTCTATATATATACTATTTGCATTTAAAGCGATCCCAAATGTAGAGAAATTTATATTTTGCGTATTTCAAATGTCATATTAAGATTTCATTTTTCTTTTTTTCTTTCTTTTTTATTTTTTTTACTTTTCACCCAGTAGCAGGACTGAGATATAAGTTGTTGTTCACGAGACAACTTGTGTTTGGCTCATTAACAAATAAGTCGAACTAACGAGCCACCTCGTATTCAGCTTGTTTAATAAACAAGTGAACATGAGCTGGCCCTAGCTCGCTCATGTTCGGCTCGTTGACGGCCCTACTTCACTGTTACTTATTATCCAAGGCCCTGAGAGGCATTTAATTTATGCCATTCCACTTATGAAAGTTATGACATTCTTGTGAATTTTTTGTATTGTTTATTTTCTTTTTCTCTTTTTGTAAGGGCCTGGTGGTCATATTTTCGAGAGTTGCATTATTTGGTGCATTAATATTTAGTTAGTGTGCTATTATGTGAAACACTAAATTATAACACATTCTTTATTCAACAAAAATAAAAAATGGCATAAATAGAAATGTTAAATTGAAGTTTTTCCTTTTTAAGGCTTGAAATCTCATTCCTACTCCATCATTATAGTAAAAAATATACAACTTAAAACAGTAGTGAAAACAGAACCAAATAGACTCTGAAGTGTTAAACCATAACGTTTTTAGATGAATGTCCTATAGGAGTGAGGCATTCAAATTAAGAATGTGAAATCAGAAATTGAGTTTGAAATTGTTTCCCATGCAATTTGAAAAATGTAATGAAATAAGGATCCAACTGATGTACTTGCTCCAATAAGCCAAGCGGAAGATCGTGAGAGGGTAATCGCACTAACCTCCACAACTTAAATGCCAAATTCACCAAGAATTGGAAAAGAATTTTAGGAAATCCTTCTTCTCAATCAAACAAAGTTCTAGAAGAGGGAATATCTCATACAGGCACGGAGAGCTAGGCTGAGCTAATGTTAAGTTTCCTGTATCTCTCCTTTTAACAGCAACTGCTAGTTTTTCAACTACCCAGGAAAACTAGGCGCGCACTATCTTAATGGATTGGATCGGATTTGCCCGTGACAGGTGATCTGGGACCCAATTTGAAACCAACATATATAATGTAATTAGTTGTTGGTTAGCTGATGTAGATCAACGTAAGCGCACAAGATGTATATATATATATATATATAATTCTATATATATAAATAAATATATGTAGAATTGCGAAATTGGTTGAGGAATTACTTGATGAAACGATTATAAGCCGAGGGAGCCCGCTGCCTCTTCTCCGGAGCTGCAAATCAAAACAGACGCAAATCCTTTGTCTTTCGATCTCTTACTTCTCAATTAATTAATGTATAGAAGATTAACGAGACGGAAATTGTAGAGGTGAAGAAAGAGTGCATGGATCAAACATAATTGTACATGGGGATCTCACGTACGTTTGTTGACCAGTACGGGTGCGCTAGGAGTAGGATTAATGCTCTCTTTCTCTTTCTCCTCGTCCTCCCTCCACCTCTCCCCCTCGTTACCCACATCATTCCATGCTCCGCAGTCTGCATCACCACATAACTCCTCCTGAGCAAAAATTGCATGTTACATGCATGAGAACAGCAGCGTTCAGCATGATCTACGTACTTATGCATGGAATTAATTAATAGAGAATATAATTAAATTAATACAGTGAAACCAAAAAAATATATGTCGCGATATATGTGCATAAAGCTAGCTTGTAAGGCAGAGCAGATTATTCATGATGCAGGGAACTCTTAGTTTGTGTTATAAGTGTAAAATAAAATATTAAAGCACAATTGCATAAGAGTCCCTATAAGATATATATTAAATAGAAAGCAAACAAATTTCTACAAAACATGGATAATTAAATTTGTTCCTTCAAAGATCCTTCCGTCCACAAACATATTCTTTTGCCACAAAAGTATAAATAATTATGAGTAAAAAAAAGTTAAATATATTTAAGTAAGGGATAAAATAATCCTTTTACCTTCTCTCTCTCTCTCTCTCTCTCTCTCTCTCTCTCTCTATATATATATATATATATATAATTTGTGTAATAATATTGAGTCATATTATCTTTCTCTCACCCTCCAGGCGAGGCCTATGGCAGCAAATCGAAGGCGAGGCCCTCAACTGGTAGCGGCCTTTGGCGCGGTCGGCAGAGAAAGCGAGGGAAGAGAGAGGAAGGTTGCACACTATAACAGAATTAGGTTATAGGGATACATGTTTGGGACACTTTTGTGTAAGTATCCCATTTATGTCAAAATTTTAAAAAAAATATACTAATGCCTAAATATAAAGCACAATCCAACTAAAAATAAAAGGTTACTCTGCTCAACCCATCCTACCCAGCCCATTTGGCCCGATTATAAACAAAAAAGAAAAAAAAAGAAAAGAAAATTTGATTATCATCTCCCTTTCTCCCCTCACTCAATCCACTGAAATTCTAGAAGAAGAGTCCTTCCCTCTCGTCCTCCTCTGCCACCGCAGTCAACGAGATAGAGTTCCAGCAGTTGCTAAATGTTTAAATAAGTGTTGGTAAATTAGCAGCACTTTTTTGAGGCTATAGCGACACTCTTTAACTATCACTATATACCTAGCAATCCCACATATAGTAACACTTTTTAAAAGAGTCGGTAATTTAGTCAGCAGCACTTTTTTTAACCTGTACAGACATTTAAAAGTGTCGCTATAGACTGTTTTTGTTGTAGTGTAATTGGCAGCAAATGCCAGGGAAGAGAGAGCTAGCTAGCGCGCCACGGTCGGGAGAGAAAGTAAGGGAAGAGAGAGGGAGGGTGTGCGCCGCGCGGTAGGCGGCGAAGGCCAGGAAAGAGGAAAAGAGAGAGGAAGAAGATAGTTTTTTTAGGAACAAATTTATTAGGCAAAATGATCAGCAAAAAAATGTAAACGTATTATAACTTTTGAGAAAAATAATTCCGTACTTTATTTTATAAAAAAATAAAAAAGATTTTAACTGTTGATTAATAAAAATATTTATTTTTATTGATATTTCAAATTTAAAAAATTTTAGAATATAAAGAAAGATATTAAATTTTTTTTAAAAAAAATTTGATTGATATTTCAAATTTATGTAGTATCCCTTTTGATATATATATATATTATAGAACTTAGTCGGTGAAGATTGAGGGTGGCTATGGATGCCACGTGCACTCNATTAATATATATATATATATATATATATATATATATATATATATATTATAGAACTTAGTCGGTAAAGATTGAGGGTGGCTATGGATGCCACGTGCACTCCCCCCATGCATGCTTATCCACTTATCTGCTTAAGGGTGGCACTCTAATTAAATTTGCTTTCTCTCTTTAGTGTGATGTAGAGAACCATACGAGGTGGAGCTCGGGGGAGTAGCCGTGGAACTCGGATTCGACGTCGACGTCACGCCGCGAAGCCGTTCAAGGATACGGTTGCAGTAGTAGCATCGCAAGGAGTCTGGGCGAGGGCATGGTTTCGCCGTTCTCGACGTCGCGTCGGGGTGGATTTAGCATTCAAGGTGGGTTTATCATCGGAATCCTACTCCTATAGTATTGTTCGTCGACATGTATCGTTAATATTACAAATTATTATTGTTTAGCTCAAATTCATGAGTAGGTATGTTTTAGACATATAAACTAAATTGGGAGCATGTTATTAGTTGTTATTAATCATGCATGTGGGACTTGGATAAAACATAGGAGAAAATCAGCGTTTGGGACCTGGCATATGTTGAACTACCTGATTTAGCCCTAGGGGCCGTTGTATTTTTATAATGTTGCAGTATCCCTATAGTGAGTATCACAGGTAGTTCAGATTTCAGTTACGCTCGTGCTGGGATGCCGAGCCGATTTTTACAATAGTGTTTACAGTGTTCCGGATTAGTGGGTGCCGTAGTGGTTGACGGCGGACCCGGATTTGATCGTTCCGATATCAGATTGTGCCGAGGGCACGTGACTAGGGGTTGGTAGTACTGTTAGACCTGTTTTCTTGACTTTAGCCTGCGAGAGCCTGATTGAGCTCGACAGAGATACGCTTGCATACTTGGTTGGGTCGCGCCCACGAGTGCCACTCCGGAGTCTGGCTTTGTGCTTTCGTGTTGATGTCGTTGATTAGTTGCTATCCACGGACTGTTTAGCATGGAGGTAGTGCGGCTTAGACAGGCGGGACGGGTGTGTACACAGTCCCTAATGAGATTGGGTTAGAATTGATAGTAGACACAGTAGGATAGTGTAGTGGTATATATGTAGTTGTGGATTTCTTTCCGGGTTTACCTTTTAGCCTTGTTTTCTACTGTAGTCTTAGTGGGTGAGCCGATTCTCATGCCCAGTTGTTACCCTGTGTTTTGCAGAGCCTGCTGTTCCGGCTGCTGTGTCTTCAGAGGCGGATCGAGGCAAGGGCGTCGCGAGCTAGAGCCCTACCCGACGAAGCGCCGTGCTAGAGGATCACCAGCTGCAGGTAGTAGTGTTTTATTTTGAGCTTATGTACATACTGATACTAGAACTCGCTGGAGCGAGTGTTTTTGTACTTGTTAGCTTGTATGTATATGAGATTTGTTCGTTTTACCTGGTTAGTTCTTTTCAGCTCTACACTACTGTTTGTAGTATTGTATATTTTACAGAGATAGCTATCGCTTCGTATACAGGAAAAATTTCTTTGTATACGGCGGATTTGTCGGCGTGCCCGGGGAACGTGTAATCCGGGGCGTGATAGATTAAATTGGTATCAGAGTTTAGCATTAGGTCATTGGGACCTAAAAAACATAAGTTCGGCAAACCTTAGGAAAGCAAGACGGGAGAGGCGTGATTTATTGCGAAAGTCAATGATTAATTGTTGTAACTCACCCTGAGGGGAGTGTGAGTGATTGGAGGAGTGCCTGTTCTGGCCTGCAAAATTATGTTGGCTGCAGACGACATAATTTTGAGGAGAAATAGGGACTGCCTTTCGGACTTTCGTTGATTGGGTTGAGAGTATTTGTGTTATCTGACCCTGTTCTATTTTTGCAGCTATGTATCGTCGTCGAGGCTGACCGTCGACGTGGGACCGGGCACAGTTGACACAGGATCGTGTGGGACCTTCCGAGATGCCTGAGCAGGCAGAGCCGAGTGCTCGGCAGGAGCAGAGTACATGACCAGAGGCGAGCGCATCCCCCGACTTGAGTGCTTAGTTGGCCGCTCTGACAGAGGTGACGAGGCGGCAGGGGGAGTTGTTGGAGAGGTTGTGTGAGAGCCTCACCACAGAGTACCGTACCAGAGCAGATTGTTCCACCTCCGACTGCTCCAGCGGCAGCACCAGCTACAGTAGTACCAAGACTAGTGACCGTTCCTTCAGTGCCAGCTGCGCCGGTTGGTGAGGCATCGCAGATGACCGAGGCTGAGCAGGAGCGGATGGCTGAGAGACTCGCTCGCTTTCATCGTTTCGATCCGCCGACTTTTGATGGCCGATGCACAGAGGCTTGGGTTGTTGAGGACTAGGTCAGCTCGATGGAGAAGTTATTTGAGGATCTTTTCATTCTTGAGCGGGAGCAAGTACATCTGGGAGTGCATTGCTTGACAGGGGATGCCCTTGCTTGGTGGCGGAGAGTGAGGAGAGATTACTAGTTGGTGACTTTACAGATGGCATGGGACGAGTTCTATGGAATGCTGTATGGGATGTATTTTTCCAATAGTGTGAAACAGAAGCTCGAGGAGGATTTAGAGAAGATCCAACAGGGGGACCGGACAGTACAGGAGTATATTCGAGAGTTCATGCGACTCCTGAACTGTGTGCTGTTTGTGGCTAGAGACGAGGCACACAGGGTGTACCTTTTCGAGCAGGGTTTGAGGCCCGAGATTTTTCGGTTGGTTCAGGCATAGAGGTTGAGGAGGACCTTGGACGTGTCGATGGAGCAGGCACTTTGGGTTGAGAAAGGTGATGTGTCTATTCGGGAGAGGACTCAGGCTGCAGGGCAGAGTCAGGACAGGAAGCGCTCAGCTCCAGATGAGGGTGGATAGTCGAGCAGCCGGCGTCTGCCGAGACCTCTACGGTCGCGTTCTCAGGGTCGTGGGTTCTCGGGGCGTCAGCATTCTGGGGGATCGCGGCAGCAGAGGCAGTCACAGGGATTACCACCATGTGTGATTTGTGGAGGACCGCACTGGGGCCGGCAGTGTGAGCAGCATGAGGGCATATGTTTTGGATGTAGACAGCAGGGGCATATGAGGTCTGCTTGCCCCCGAGCAGCATCACCAGCGCCATCGACCGCTTCAGCAGCATCCGAATCTCAGTAGATTTTTGGAGCACCTCAGAGTTACCGCCAGGAGGACAGGGCATCTGTGCCGCGATAGGGTGAGCGGCGACAGCGGGCTCCGAGTGGCAGAGTATATGCAGCCCAGGTGGAGGACTCTTCAGCAGCCGACCGAGTGGTGGCAGGTATTGTTTTGATCTCTGGCATTAGAGCTCGTACCCTTTTCAATACCGGTGCATCTCATTCCTTTGTTAGCCGAGCATTTGTATTGTTGCATGGTCTAGAGTTCGGAGCTTTGTTACAGGCACGAGAGGTGTAGATTTCCGACCATGTGTTACAGGTTACAGAGTGTTGTTGATCGTGTCCAGTGCAGTTGGATTCGTGGATCTTGCCCGCAGACCTGTTGGTTTTAGGGCAGCTGCAGGACTTCGACGTTGTGCTCGGTATGGATTGGCTAGCACGATACTATGCTACGATCGACTGTGGAGTGAGGACAGTGACGTTTCGCGAGCCAGGCCAGAAGGAGTTTACTTTTAGGGGCTGCAGAAGTACGCTGCTCGCTACTTGGATATTTTTGGCGAGGGCTCGACAGCTGATGAGCAGAGGATGCGTTGCGTTTCTGGCGACGGTAGTAGAGGTACCTACGGCGACACCGGGACTCGAGGATATTCCTATAGTTCGCGAGTTTCCGGATGTGTTTCCCCCTGAGTTGACGATGATGCCACCGGAGAGAGAGATTGAGTTCGTGATTGATGTGGTTCCCGGAACTACACCAATTTCGAAGGTACCTTACGGGATGGCACCGGCAGAGCTGAGAGAGCTAAAGGCGCAGCTTCAGGATTTGATGGACAAGGGATATGTGAGACCCAGTGTATCACCTTGTGGAGCGCCGGTGTTATTTGTAAAGAAGAAGGATGGTTCGGTCAGGTTATGTGTGGACTACCGGGAGCTGAATAAAGTGACCATCAAGAACAAGTATCCTTTGTCGTGCATTGATGATTTGTTTGATCAGCTGCAGGGATCTTGTGTCTTCTCGAAGATTGATCTCCAGTCAGGTTACCACCAGCTAAGGGTGAGGGCCGAGGATGTTCCCAAGACGGCTTTTCGGACTCGGTACGGGCATTATGAGTTTACCGTGATGCCTTTTGGATTGACGAATGCCCCTGCGGCATTCATGGATTTGATGAACAGAGTGTTCAAGCCGTTCTTGGATAGATTTGTGGTAGTCTTCATCGATGACATTCTAATCTACTCCCGTAATGATGCTGAGCATGAGGAGAGGATTGTGCTACAGCTTCTGCGAGAGAAGAAGCTGTATGCCAAGTTAAAGAAGTGCGAGTTTTGGTTGCGGGAGGTCGCTTTCTTGGGCCACATGATTTCTGCAGAGAGAGTAGCAGTGGACCCGAAGAAGATTGATGCTATTCGGGATTGGCCTAGGTCAACGACGGTGACAGAGGTGAGGAGTTTTCTTGGACTAGCAGGATATTACCGTCAATTTGCGGAGGGCTTTGCGAAGCTTTCCACACCCCTTACCAGGTTGACACGGAAGGGGATTCGGTTTGTTTGGTGTGAGGACTGCCAGAGGAGCTTCGACGAGCTGAGACAGAGATTGATGTCAGCTCCTATCCTTGCTCTCCCTGTGATGGGGGAATTAAGGATTCATGATCTACAGTGATGCATCGCACAGTGGACTGGGTTGTGTGCTGATGCAGCATGGTAGGGTAATTGCTTATACTTCACGGCAGTTAAAGGATTATGAGAAGAATTACCCTACGCATGATTTGGAGCTTGCTGCGATAGTCTTTGATTTGAAGCTGTGGCGGCATTATTTGTACGGCGAGCATTGCGAGGTTTTCACCGATCATAAAGTCTCAAGTATCTGTTCACTCAAAAGGAATTGAATCTGAGGCAGCGCCGGTGGTTGGAGTTACTGAAAGACTATGATATTAGTATTCAGTATCATCCCGGCAGGGCGAATGTAGTGGCAGATGCATTGAGCAGGAGGGCAGCGCAGAGCTTAAGTTTGTTGATCACTCAGCAGAGACCGCTACTTGAGGAGCTACAGCGGCTGAGGCTTAAGGTAGTGTCCCCTGGGTCTACAGCAAGACTGATGTCTCTGGTCTTGCAGCCCACTCTGTTTGATAGGATCCGGGAAAAACAGAGTGGAGATTCGCATTTGTTGAGGATTCGAGAGCAGTTAGATAGGGGACAGGCGGAGGGTTTTGCTTTAGACAGTTCGGGAGTACTGCGGTACAGGGATCGACTGTGTGTACCTATGGATTCAGAGATCCGAGCGGATATTTTGAGAGAGGCTCATTATTCTCCTTATACGGTTCACCCTGGTGGAACCAAGATGTATAAGGACTTAAAAGCACAGTTCTGGTGGAACGGGATGAAGAGAGACATTGGCATGGCTCAGTGTCTGACTTGTCAACATGTAAAGGCCGAGCATCAGGTACCTGCTGGCAAGCTTCAGAGTCTGTCAGTGCCCGAGTGGAAATGAGAGCAGATCACGATAGATTTTGTTGTGGGGTTGCCTAGAGCACAGGGTGGCTATGATGCTATTTGAGTGATAGTAGACAGACTGACTAAGTCTACTCACTTCCTATCAGTTCAGACCACCTGGTCCAGAGAGAGACTCGCGCAGTTGTATATGGATGAGATTGTCAGGCTATATGGTGTACCAGTATCGATCGTATCAGACCGGGACCCGAGGTTTGTGTCACATTTTTGGAGGAGGGTGGTATCGACACTTGAGACTAGCAGAGTTTGCGTACAACAACAGCTATCAAACGAGCATTCAGATGGCTCCGTTTGAGGCGTTGTATGGACGTAGGTGTCGATCCCCGTTGTTTTGGAGTGATGTGGGTGAGAGGAGGACACTTGGGCCTGAGATTTTGCTAGAGGCTGAGGAAAAGGTCATAGTTGTTCGACGACACCTTTTGACAGCCGAGAGCCGCCAGAGGAGCTACGCCGATACCAGCAGACGAGATTTGGAGTTCCAGGTTGGAGATCATGTATTTCTTAAAGTCTCGTCGTCCAGAGGGATTCGCTGATTTGGAGTGCGTGGAAAGCTCAGTCCACGTTTCGTTGGCCCTTCTGAGGTATTGGAGCGAGTTAGACCAGTTGCTTACCGGATTGCTCTACCACCCCGACTTGCTGGTATCCATGATGTGTTCCACGTCTCGGCACTGAGGAGATATGTTTTCGATCCTTCTCATATGATTGACTTCACTCCACTAGGGATTGGCGAGAATCTGAGATACGAGGAGCGACAGGTGCGGATTCTTGCTCATGAGACGAAAGAATTGCGCAACCGGGTCATTCCGTATGTGAAAGTGCAGTTGAGCAATTATGAGGAGCGGGAGGCGACTTGGGAGCCTGAGACGGTGATGAGGGAGTCCTACCCCGACCTGTTCGATGCCCCGTGTTGAGGTATGTGTTAAGTTTCGAGGACGAAACTTTTTGTACTGGGGGAGGATGTAGTATAATATATATATATATATATATATATATATATATATATATATGNGGGGAGGATGTAGTATAATATATATATATATATATATATATATATATATATATATATTATAGAACTTAGTCGGTGAAGATTGAGGGTGGCTATGGATGCCACGTGCACTCCCCCCACGCATGCTTATCCACTTATCTTCTTAAGGGTGGCACTCTAACTAAATTTGCTTTCTCTCTTTAGTGTGAAGTAGAGAACCATACCAGGTGGAGCTCGGGGGAGTAGCCGCGGAGCTCGAATTCGACGTCGACGTCGCGCCGCGGAGCCGTTCGAGGATACTGTTGCAGTCGTAGCATCGCGAGGAGTCCGGGCTAGGGCGTGGTTTCACAGTTCTCGACGTCGCGCCGGGGTGGATTTAGCATTCAAGGTGGGTTTATCATCGAAATCCTACTCCTATAGTATTGTTGGTCGACATGTATCGTTAATATTACAAGTTGTTATTATTTAGCTCAAATTCATGAGTAGGTATGTTTTAGACATATAAACTGAATTGGGAGCATGTTATTAGTTGTTATTAATCATGCATGTGGGACTTGGATAAAACATAGGAGAAAATCAGCGTTTGGGACCTGGCATATGTTGAACTACCTGATTTAGCCCTAGGGGCCGTTGTATTTTTATACTGTTGCAGTATCCCCATAGTGAGTATCCCAGGTAATTCAGATTTCAGTTACGTTCGTGCTGGGATGCCGAGCCGATTTTTACAGTAGTGTTTACAGTGTTCCGGATTAGTGGGTACTGTAGTGGTTGACGGCGGACCCGGATTTGATCGTTCCGATATCAGATTGTGCTGAGGGCACGTGACTAGGGGTTGGTAGTACTCTTAGACCTGTTTTTTTGACTTTAGCCTGTGAGAGTCTGATTGAGCTCGACAGAGATACGCTTGCATACTCGGTTCGGTCGCGCCCACGAGTGCCGCTCTGGAGTTTGGCTTTGTGCTTTTGCGTTGATGTCACTGATTAGTTGCTAGCCACGGACTGTTTAGCGTGGAGGTAGCATGGCTTAGACAGGCGGGACGGGTGCATACACAGTCCCTAATGAGATTGGGTTAAAATTGATAGTAGACACAGTGTGATAGTGTAGTGGCATGTTGCAGTGGATTATTTTTTCGGATTTACCTTTTAGCCTTGTTTCCTACTGTAGTCTTAGTGGGTGAGCCGATGATTTTGAGGGCGGTACCCACTGAGGACTACTTGTTTTTACAGTAGTTCTCACGCCCAGTTGTTACCCTGTGTTTTGTAGAGCCTGCTGTTCCGGCTGCTGCGTCTTCAGAGGCGGATCGAGGCAAGGGCATCGCGAGCTAGAGCCCAACTCGACGAAGCGCCATGCTAGAGGATCACCAGCTGCAGGTAGTAGTGTTTTTATTTTGAGCTTATGTACATACTGATACTAGAACTCGCTGGAGCGAGTGTTTTTGTACTTGTTAGTTTGTATGTATATGAGATTTGTTCGTTCTACCTGCTTAGTTCTTTTCAGTTCTACACTACTGTTTGTAGTATTGTATATTTTACAGAGACAGCTATCGCTTCGTATACAGAAAATTTTTTTTTGTATACGGCGGATTTGTCGGCGTGCCCGGGGAACGTGTAATTCGGGGCGTGACAATTTAGGCATTAATTTTGGTGCATTTTAAGCATTATTTAAGGAATTGATTGATCTCCCAAAGTTTTTGATGTTGTTAAATATTTAAATTCACCATATTTAATATATTTAAGAAATTTTTGAATTCTTTTAATTTAGACATTAATTTTGTATCACTAATTTTAAAAAATTGAATGCGAGTAAATATTTAAATTCAACATATTTAATATATTTAAAAACTTTTAAGAACTTTTCTAATTTAGATATTAATTCGTTGCCACTATTTGAAAAAATTTGAATGTGGATAATTGATTAGGAATATATGGTATAATCCAAAGTTTTCTTGGAATAGAATTGTATGGGTTAAATTAATTCAAATTTTAATAATAAAAAATTAATATTTTAAATTAATAAGGTCATGTATTATAATTTAAAATATAAGCTGAAAATAAATTTGAAATTTAAAACCTAAAAAGTGTATAAAAGCCTCCTATAAATCTAAATAGTATGGTGCAATTTAAACTTGCTAATGAATAAACTTAGACTGTATAATTTAAATTTTAAGGTTATAATAAATTTCTACCATAGAGTTTTATTAGAGTAAACAAAATTATGATTGTAGATAATTTAAATAGATTTATATGAAACACATCTAGACTATTTAAATGAAAACAAAATATTTGTGAATAGAAAGGAAAGATAGAGAGAGAAAAAGAAAAAAAAAAGTAAATAAAAAGAGAAGAGAGATTTTGATAATATATAGTGGATGTAAAATTATTTAATTACCAATGTATTAAAATACTAAAATATTTCTTTTTGGGATATCTGGTAACTAATACCTCTCTTAAAGTGACCTACTATTGTAGGTTACAATTTTAAAACAAATTAAATCTGATATGTAGAATAGGAATGAATGAACGGTATAAAAAAAAAAACAAGTATAAAAGCACACTACTCAACTTTTGAAGGGATATATTTGCAAACTATAAAATTATGGAAGGAATAAATCTAATTAGTTAGGCTTTATAGGAATTTATTTTCTATTCAACATCTTTGTAGAAAGAATTAATCTAATACTTAAATATTTATTTTTGATCCAGTAGCTTAAGTTTGCTAGAGAACACGTGTTATTTAATTTACATGGTAGCAAAGTACGTAGGAGTTTGTGCATGAATTCAAAATTTTTCGGGGTCTTAACTGATTTAATTAGTTCTTTGAAAAAGGAAAAGAAAAAGTTATTTCACATTTAGCCGGCACATACATGATATGTGAGAATCTTGGACAAGTAGGATTTGGATAGATATAGGAGCATCTAGCAGATGATTCAGCGAGTTCTCTAGGAAAGTTGGGTCTAATAGAGCAAAAAGAATTTTGAATACAGGACACATGCAAGATGATTTCTTATGTAATTCATGCAACTACAACATAAAAAGTCAATGGTCAACTGAAACTAGTATAATCGAAAGTAAAAATAAGATAAAATATATAAAAAAAGAACTCGCGCGGTGACGAGCAGGATGGAGTTATGTGAAAGTCCATAATGGTTATGGTCCCTTCGGAAATCTAAAAATTATATAAAAGCCCGAATGAAAAATAAAATATTACAAATTCAAGTGAATTTTTTTCTCCAGAAGCTGGTTCCTCGTTGGCCATGAAATCTCAATAATGGGACATGAAATCTCAATTTTCTAAGATAAATGCATTAGGTATAATGTATTTTTGGCTCCCACCAAATTAACCTGGATTCTGGCTTCGTGCTGACTAGCTAGGTAGATGGCAGAAGACGTTACAAAAACTTTTGAGGTCACTGCAATTGATCAGTTGTAGTTACGCACTCCGTGATCGATCATCTTGAAGCTAGGGAGCAGTACGTACTTGATGATCAGTTAATGTACTACATACATACCTTAAGATCATCTGGAAGAGAGGCGAGGACCTGCTCAAGAGGAGGGAGAAAGGACGTCCCTGCAGCCGCGGTTAAGCTAACGGAGAGGAGGCCGGTGCAGTGGCCGCACCTGACCGTCACCATCTGTAGCAGCTGGCTGTTGCACGGCACACTCACCTGCGTGCAAGCAGATTAGACATGCTGATCATTACATAATATATAATCACTAAAATGAAGGACAAATATATATATATATATATATATATATATATATATATATATATATATATATATATGTCAGATGNTATGTACACTGCTGAAATTAGCTAGCTCGGAAAGTTGAAAGGCGGAAAGAAAAAACAAGGGAAAGAAAACCCTAATTAAGTATATATGTACGAGTAAGACGGTGGCGCAGAAGCTGCATTGGACGTAGCCTAGCTGCTCGGGCAGTTCAAACTGTGGGTTGCATATCGACATGATGGTGATGATTTGATCGATGAGTCAATTAATTTGTTTGTGATCTTAATTAAGAAGGACGAGGTGAAGGGAGCACGAACTTTGGCGGTTCTCTTTGATGATATATGTGTATATAAAGCTATAGCCAGGGTGTTGTTAGATATATGAAAAGGAGATCTAGAGAGAGAGAGAGAGGGAGAGAGAGAGCGCGCGCGCAAATTAGCATGTGCATGATGTGTGGTGTTTCTTTCTCTCTTTCTTTCTTTTCCATTGTGTTTAATTTACCGTCACAAGATAAAGAAGACGACCAATCAATGCTTCAGCTTATGGAGGAGCCAAGCCATTACCATATGCGGAGGGAGAGGGAGTATATAAGTAGTGCTTTCCTCATTGCTATAAAAGCTCTGGAAAAATGGGGTTCGACAAGACAAAGCTTCAGCCAAACGTACAGCTGCGAGAGAGAGAGAGAGAGAGAGAGAGAGAGAGAGAGAGAGAGAGAGAGAGAGAGGGGCGCAGAAGAGCATTAAACGGTGCATGTGCGTTGGATCGAATCTGGTACCGATCGAGTGCTAGCTCCTGTTTCCGAAGGAACCTTCCCAGTCCTCACTTAACAGGAATAGGGTAAATAAAATAGTACAGAGTCAACAACTACGTACAGGCCATTTTGAATTCGGCCCATCAACTTTATATTGTTTGATTGTATTGCCGACCAATTTCATTAATTTGTATTGATTTAGTTTTATATTTTAGGTGAGCTTTAGTTAAATTTTTGTTAATTTAAAAATATCAAATTTTACAGCTCTAATTACTTAGTTGAGGAAAAAAGTGCGGATTTCATTTATTACTAATGATTAATCATAATGAATATAAGTACTTTTAGTTCTTTAGAAAATTTTTAAATACACTTTATTTGACTGAAATAATTTGAATCAAAATATATGAATGTTGGAGGGCGGGAATCCAAAATATAAAATCTAGTGTCCTACTTTAATGTGGCCCGTAGTTGGGGGTCTTTTATTTCACGGTATTAACTAAATATGAGGCAAAAACCGGGAATGTTAAGGAAATTTCTTTTAATATTTGTTTTATTTATTTGTTTTGTCATTTGGACATTCACAGAGGTTCCTAAAAAACAAAAATTTTACCAAAATCTGTTTTCTATATATACATATACAGAGAGAGAGAGAGAGTTAGACTAATATACTTTTAAAAGCACCGAGTCAGTGGTGCTATATATAAGGTTTTCGGTTATTGGATAAAGAGATGTACAGTCAGGATAATAGTGGTCTCTTAGAGTTTAGTGGCGGTTGGTTGAATAGTATGATTTAACGGATAAAAATAGTCAAAGAGAGGTAGATCTAATGGCAGAAAACTTGGTAGCATCAAGCGCTTGATGCTATTGATAGCATAGTAATTGAACTCTATATATGTTTACGTACATGTATATGTAGATGTACATCTACAACTACATGTATACGTACATCTCTCTCTCTCTCTCTCTCTCTCTCTATATATATATATATATATGAATTGAGTTAGAATACTCAAAAAGCACCAACCCCTTGGTGCTTTTGAATTTTCTAGCCTTTGGATCTACTCCCTGATTACTAATAACCTTTGGATCAAACACTATTCCATCTACCACCACCTACCACTATCATCTCAACCCTACGTCTCTTCATCCAATAGCTAAAAACTCAAAAGCATCAACTCCTTGGTGCTTTTGAGAGTATTTTATAATAGAATTGGATTATAGGGACACATGTTTAGGACACTTTTATATAAGTGTCCCATTTATGCCAAAACTTAAAAAAAAATCTACTAATGCCTAAATCTAAAGCCCAATTCAATCAAAAATAAAAAGTTACTTTACTCAACCCACCTCATTCAGCCCATTCGGCCCGATTAAAAACAGAAAATAAAAAAAGAAGAAAAATTGATTACTATCTCCTCTTCTCCCCTCACTCAATCTACTGAAATCCTAGACGAAGAGCCCTTCCCTCTCGTCCTCCTTCACCACCACAGCCAACGAGGTAGAGTTCCGGCGGTTGCTAAATGTTTAAGTATTGGTAAATTAGCAGTACTCTTTTTAGGTTATAGCGACACTCTTTAACTGTCACTATATACCTAGCGACCCCACATATAGCAACACTTTTTAAAAGTGTCGGTAATTTAGCCAGCAACACTTTTTTTGACCTATACCGATTGTCCGTTTTTGTTGTAGTGTCTAGCTGAACTCTCTATATATATAGGGTACATTTTCTACGCTTTCGAAAGTACAGAAGTCTCCATATATGTAAATTATTTTTTATGAAGGGACATCCGATTCGATGATTAGCTCTGTTAAATATGATCTATACTTTTATAACTATTTAGAAACCAAATTTTATAATTTTTCAATATCATTTATCATGTGATCAAAGGGTCACAAAAATAACTATTTTAACGGCTGATGTGACACGTTTGTAAATTCAACGGTGCAGAAAAATGCAAATTACATGAAACTTTAATAGAAAATTCTACTTAACACGAAGAGAAAGAACAATACTTATGATTTGATATTTGAGTCTTTTATCACTATCTTTTATGAGATTTTTATTTTCAGTCGTTCATTTTAAGGCTACTCGTTCACTAGGCAAATAAAATAAAAAAATTATGAAATTTGGTTTCTAAATACTTCTAGTAGCATAGGTCATACTTAATAAAGCTGATTGATGAATCGAATGCCCCATCATCAAAAGAAAAATTACAAACACAAGGGTTTTCATGCTTTCGAAAGCGCAGGAGCCTAGTTCTACACACACACACACACACACACACACACACACAAATATATTATATCTATTATATATATATTATATATATATATATATATATATATATAATATATAGAGTTGGACTGGGCTAGTATTAGTAGCAAAATCTCATTTTGCTACCAGTTTTTGGCTTTGGATCAACTCTTTTCATTATTTCTAACCATTGGATTAAAATATTCTATAACCCAGTGGGGCCACTCAACTCTAAGCGACTAATATCTTCCTTTGACTCTACAATTTTTCTTTTAATATTAATAGTATTCAGCTATAATATATATATATATATATATATATATATATATATATAGGCTAGGGCTACTATCCTATTAATAGGATTGTTATGCCCTGAGCCCGATCCTTTTGGCCAGTTCGAGAGCGTCATACAGACGCCGAACGGACAGAGCCTCCCCTGTCCTCCCAAGGCTCAACAATAGGTACAGATAGAGTATAAAGTTTGCATAAGCGGAAGTATACACAGTGGCTTGCACGAGGGCAAGCAATAGCCAATAGTGAAAGTAATAAACTACACTTAGGAAATTAATTACAATTTTGCATCATTTCTTCTCTTTTACATCGCATGATCTCAAATATAAATTCTTGCATTTAAACATAAACTCTTTTATATCATTCATTTAACATGTTCATAATAGTATAATCATCAAGATACAAAAGATGATGTATAAATAGAGGGTATGCGACTACAAAAAGATAACCACTCGGGAGGTCTCTAACTAGAGCGCGATGCCCTTACTGTGATCGTCAGCCGGCTCGCTCGGTCCCGGCTCTGTGGAAATAGGGGTGTGAGAACTACAACAAAGTTTCCAGTGGATTCGGCAACCAACCACGCCGACTATCCCACTAGGTCTAATCAGGCATAATAGAATAGAGGAAAGAAAGTAACCAACTAACAAATGCAACTAATATGACTGAACAATATAAAATGCGATGCTCGATATAATGCTCATGATAAATGCAAGATCACAATTTTTTTACCCAATCTCTTGGCTAATCCGTAGGTTTCTCCCTCAACAAACTTAGCAACCCAAAATCCTAATAACCGGGGAAATACCCGCTACAACCCGATAGGACCGTCCTCTGGGAAGATACCCGCTACAATCCAGTGATGTTAACTCCGGAGCACATCGCCTGAGGGGGAGCTACCACCCTCGAGCAAGGACTAAAGGTGAGTACAATCAATCCTACATTGAGGATTCCAAGTTCAATCCATTCCTTAACTTTAAGGAAGACCATGCTCAAATGACTCTTAACTCTAAGGTTGAAATGTCATAATGTCTCAATCATTTTTTTCTTTGCATTCTTTACTATTACTAGTGTCATATACACTACTAAGTTCTTGTACTCATGCCACACTTATTTTCTAAGTGCTATATTCTTGTTCTCATGCCAAATGTCACACTTATTTTCTAAGTGTTCTAGACTCATCAATGCCACTCGTTAGATCTATGTCATGGTGTCACTTTTGTTTACTAACCCTCTAGGTTCTTGTCACATTCATGCATGCATAGGGATTATCATTTTCACATTCTTACAAGTATTTAATATGCATTTGAATTTACATCATGCTATAAAAAGTTCACAATTGAACCCTATTATGCAAAATGCTCAAATATATACATATGCTCAAAACATGACACTTAGACATAAAGAGATTTTCGAGATCCTTGGAATGCACCACCCACCTTAGAAGGTTGTGAGGATGCTACGGTGAATTTCTTGGAATTTTTGAAGCTTTACTTTTTTGCCTGCGGCAAAAACGAAGCCGAATTAGGCTTTTTTATCAATAACTCCATCTAAATCTTTTCGTAACGTTAAACAGAGTTGTCCCACGCGTCGGGAATATCCCTAATTAGGTTTCTACAAGGTCAATTTGTCTTAGAAACACTCAGAGGCAAAAGCCCCAAATTTGGTGCCCTAATGTCACTATTAGCAAACTCATAGGTTTTGATCTCTAAAACAAGCAAAAGAGAGCTTATTCTAAGTTTAGAAACTCATTTTAATTGTTTTCTATACCTCTCAACTCCATTCTAGGGCACAAAACCCAACCCTAGGGTTTCTACCATGAGAGCACATGGAAACATCTTGTTTCCATGTGTTCTATAGCCATTAGAGGTTTCTAATCTAGCTAAAAGGTAAAAACCCAAAGGTTTAGGGCATCAAAACTCAAGCCCTAAGCCTAATCTTACACAAAACCTCACCTTGGCCCAAAGCTCTCCAAAGTCCACCTTGTAGGAGAGAACCCTAGCCTCTTAGTCCTCCAAATCCCAAGCTTTTTTCTTCCAATCTCCTCCAACTCCACATCTTGGAGAGCTTTCTAGAGAGAGAAAGTGAAAGAAATGAGGGAGAGAGAGGTGTTTGGTTGTTGGCTGTGAAGGGAAGGGGTATTGGGCTATTAACATGTTGTAACATTTGCCAAAAAGCCCTCCCAATCTTTATATTTTGGAGCAGACCTCATTTTGCTGTCGGGCCCAAAGTGTACCGGCACTATAACAGAATTAGGTTATAGGGACACGTGTTTGGGACACTTTTGAGTAAGTGTCCCATTTATACTAAAACTTAAAAACACATCTACTAATGCCTAAATATAAAGCCCAATCCAACCAAAAATAAAAGATTACTCTGCTCAACCCACCACACTCAGTCCATTTGGCCCGATTACAAACAGAAAAGAAAAAAAAAGAAAAATCAATTACCATCTTTTCTTCTCTCTTCACTCAATCCACTGAAATTCTAGACGAAGAGCCTTTACTGTCGTCCTTCTCCGCCACCGCAGCCAACGAGATAGAGTTTCGGCGGTTGCTAAATGCTTAAATAAGTGTTGGTAAATTAGCAGCACTCTTTTAGGTTATAGCGACACTCTTTAACTGTCACTATATACCTAGCGATCCCACATATAGCAACATTTTTTAAAAGTGTCGGTAATTTTAGCTAGCAGCACTTTTTTGACATGTACCTACATTTAAAAGTATTGCTATAGACCGTTTTTGTTGTAGTGCGATACACTTTAAAGTGTCACCGGTTTCACGACTACGGAGAGGCAAACCCGAGAGCAGATCTTTAGGTTTCGCCCAAAATGTACTGGTACACTTTGAAGTGTCACCGGTTTCAGCATGTGTAACCGGTGACAGGTCGCTTGCTGTACCGGTACACTTGCTCCAGACTTGGTTTTTGGCTCCGTCTCAATTCTATTTCGCGCCGATCGATATCAAAACCTAACACTTCTAGAACTCATTTTTAACCCTCCCAACACTATTGGTAGGTTAATTGGAACTCGCCCAATTAATCCATTCGCGCACTTTAGTCAATTTGCCTAAAGTTCGCCATTTTTTTGTCTAGGTTTCGATACGTTACAAGGATAGTAGCCCTTGTCCTATCAAATGGTTCTTGATGATAGAGATTCCAAATCGATGATCGGAGCCGTTGAAGTTGATCTAGAGTATTTGAAATATCTAGAAACTAAATTTCATAAATTTTAAAAATTATTTACATGGTGATCAAAGTGTCATAAAATTTACAATTTTTGACGGCCTATATGAACCATTTGCTTGTTTAACGGTGTAGAGCAATTCAAATTGGTTGAATTTTTGATAGAAAATTCTTTATACTATTTAGATAATGTTTGATAACTCTGATTATGAATTGAGAAAGTCTAACCTCTATTTTAAGAAGGTTATTCATTTATGACCGTTAATTTTTTAACTCTTAAGATGAACTTGATAATGAGTTTTAAATATTACAAAATTTGGTTTCTAAACATTTCTAATTGTGTAGATCAATTTTAACGGTGCTGATTATCAATTTGAAGTTCCGATCATTCAAAATGACTTGATAGGACAAGGGCTCCAATCCTATTAATAGGAAGTAACCGGACTCTATATATATATATATATATAAAGAATCTAGCTACTATCCTATTAATAGGATGGAGACCATCATTCTCCTAATTAGGAATGATGTTTCAATGCTGATTTCGGTTAAGATGTGATTGCCTAAAAAATTGTCCAAGAAATATTTAGAGGAAGCATTCTATATTTTTTGGATTAAGGTCTACAGAGATAAATGTAAAAGAATGGTAGGCCCCTTATAAAAAATATACATAGAGGTGGTGTTGAAGACGTTTGACATGGAAAACTCCAAAAAGGGACTTTTACCCCTTAGATATGAAATTTATCTCTCTAAGAAGATATTCCCCAATACATTTGAAGAGATTCAACGTATGAGTAAGATCTTCTTCAGTTGTAGGGAGTCTCATCTATGCCATGACATGTAAACGACATGATATTGCACTTGTTGTGAATATCACAAGCAAATATTAATCTAATCCAGCGAGGAGCATTGGACTGCTGTGAAGAACATACTCAAGTACTTGAGAAGGATTAAGGATATGTTTTCTTATCTTTTGAGGAGGAGAGTTGAAAATATAAGGATAGAGTAATTCGGACTTTATGTCTGATGTTAACGATAGAAAGTCTACGTCGGGATGTGTGTTCTTGTGCATTGGTGGCTCAGTGTATTGGAAGAGTTCCAAATAACTAATTATTGCTGGCTCTACTATGGAAGTAGAGAATATCGCAATATCTGAGCTGCAAAGATAGCCTTCTAGTTTAAGAAATTTGTCACGAAACTTGATATGATGCCATCAGATGCCATACCACTTTATTGCAGCAACAATGGCGCCATAGCCCTAGTTAAAGATAGGGCTATAAACGAGCCGAGCTCGAGCAAGCTGGAGCCAGCTCGAGCTCGGCTCGTTGTCTTCAAGGTCGGCTCGTGTTCGGCTCAAGCTTGTGACGAGCTCGAAAACTCTGGCTCGTGATCGGCTCGAAACTTAATCATGCCGGCTCATGTTCGGCTCATTAGCTCGGTTATATAATGCTACCTTACTTCGGCTCGTTAGCTTGTGAATCAGCTCTCGTTTTGGCTCAACAGCTCGATTAAAAATTATAACACATTTTATAAGCAAAAAACATTAACAACAAAGAGTAGATATAAAAAAATTTAATAATTTATAAGTAAAAATAACAACATAAACTTCTTTACTACATAACACATTGTCCAAATAAAACACATTGCAAGTTTACAAGTTACAACACAAGTCCAAATGTACTCTAAAATAAAAATATTAATGATATAAGTAGGCTTTAGGCAGAAAGAAACCATAAACCCATGTACCCAACTTGCCAACCATCATAATAATTTGAATTCTAACAAAATTTAACAATTGCCCAAATAAAATTACAAGTTTCATTCCATTCATTGCTTTTCAATGATAGTTAAAATTGCCAACATCCTGAAAAAGATCAAAAACACAAGTTATGAATAAAAATAATTAATATTAAATTCAAATGTATAGACTTTTACCATCATGAAAAGTGTACATCAAGTGATCAAATACAACTCTTGATTACTTTGTGGCTGTGCTTCCAACCTTTCAAGGCACAAAATAAAGAAAAGATTTTAGAAATGTCAACAAGGTAAAATCCTTTAGAGCTTAATAGCATAACATACAAATAATTACCTGAAATGATGATAGTGTGCTATTTTCACAAATACGAATATGTAGATCTTCCAACTCAATAATCTCTTGCTGAAAAATTAAATTTAAATCATAAATTAAGAATATAATAAAAAAGAAATGGTAATAACTAATAATTGAAAATCATAGCATACTTACAGATTTAGATTTTGTAAACTTTTGTGAAGCTCTTATCCAATTTCAAACACATACTAAGGCGTCTACCATTTTTGGTGCCAATGAGCTCCGGTAATCATCTAAAACCCTTCCCCTGGCACTAAAAGCTAATTCTGAAGCGACGGTGGTAATTGGTATACTAAGAACGTCACGAGCTAACTTGGACAAAATACGAAATCTGATATTATTCACTTTCCACCAACCTAACGCATCAAATTTACTTGGGTGATCATGATCAACGAGAGCACACCCTTCTTCCAAATATGTTTCTAAATCTGATTTCTCAGGTTGGACAAATGAATTGCTTCTTATAAAATCATCAAAATTGTCATCATCGCTTGCTTTTTGTCTTTTAGATGAACTTGGATTAATGTCCGCACATGACGTTGTAGCTAAAAGGGTTCCTTTACCGCTCACAATTATTTTAGAGATGGAAGAAAAGTGTTCTGAAGCATAGCTATCGAAAAGATCGGATAATGCCTTTTGAACTATCATTATTGTCACGCCCCGGGACCGGCGGAGGCCCTCCCGGTAGCGTGCCCAGACCCGCCATATGTCTACACATATAAGGCGTCTACAATAAAAGCGGAAGTAAAGGCAAGCAGTAGAACAAATAGAAGAAGTGAAATAACTAACAACTAATGATATCAGAGCGAGTAAAGTTCTAACATCTACACCAATAGTAATAGAACATAACTAACACATGAAAGTAAACATAAGTTATACAGTAACAGCCTCTAATACAAAAATGGTGGTCACTAATACACTGGTAGAACTCTCAACCTCTCCAAAATAAAACACAACGAGAGGTAGACCACCTAGCGAATCGTCCTCGAAGGAAGCTAGCTCGAAGCAACTCCCTTCCCGCGGTCCCTGGCCTCACCCTGAGTGGAAGGCTCTGAAAACATCGAGAAAAAGAGGGCGTGAGAACTATAATTTATAGTTCCCAGTGGGCAATTACTGACCTCAGCTCCTGCTCCACTAGGCCCCAAAAACAAGGGTAAGCAACGATAATAATAATAAGCAATAAGGAGCATGTAAATAAACTGCTGAAAGAAAGCATGATGTCAACCAAAATGTACATCTATTCTATCATTACAATTAAGTCCAATGGCACTAGTTTAATGTTGTTAATCTCTGTCAATACATGATGTAGAAGTTCTATCATGACCACCAAGTATACTACATNAATTCCCACTCTGAATCTATATAGTGAGTTGTCAAAGCCATATACCCAATTATTTGCTTGGACATCCAACAATCACATGTAAGTGATATTTTATCAACATTCTTTAGCACTTTTTTCAATTTCTCATTTTCAGTTTCGTAGGCTTTTAAGCATTCATTCTTAATAGTGTTTCTACTCACCTTTTGAAAATTAGGAGTCAATGCCTTGCACAATATATTGAACCATGTGTGCTCAACCATCGTAAATGGATATTCATGAACTATAATCATTTTAGCCATTATTTCTCGAATTTTAAAAGCGTCAAAAGATAGGCCAATGTAGACAGGAGAAAATTCTACTTCATTATCTAGAGCTTCACTTGGTGGAAAATTGATTAAACCTTGATCTTTAGACTGATTTTTCAAGTAAAAACATCGTTCATATGCCTTTTTAGCGGTGAGGTGGTGCCTGTCTTTGATTTGGAATACTTCCTTGTACAATATTTGCATTTGAGTTTTTTCACTAAGACTTTATTCTCAAGAACTTCTACTTCTTCAAAACATTCCCAAACTTTTGAAACATTTTTATGAATTTTCTTTCCTTCTAATTCATTTTCAATCTCATCCATATCATGATTATCAGCAGTTTCATCCTTCTCTTGAGTATCACATGGTTCATTAGTGCCAATAAAAGATGCTGATTGTTGAGATGAATTGGGATGTGGCAAAGTAGGAGAAAACACAACTAAAAAAAAAATATATAGAAAGAGATAAATAAGCACATACTAAAAAACAATAATATAAAAAAATGATTGTCATGCCCCGGGGCCGATTTTAACAGCCTTTTTAAAATCCATTACCATTTTGAAACAGAGTTACGGAAGACGTGCCAATTTTTTTTTTTTCCTGGCCCACGTAACGTACAGATCCGGCACAAATACAAAGTTCCTCAGTCCACTCGGACAGAGTCTCCTTTGTATTTGCACGGCGTACCAACTATACAACAGGATCTCAACCACAACCTATATTTACCAATCAACAACCAATTCATGATATGCATTTCCATACAGCTAACGATCCTTAGAGAAGATGCATGCCTCTAAGCACTCCTTAGGTGCTGGATGATGCAATGCACAATACAACAAACATCCTATTTAAAAGTGCTCCCCACACGGAAGCTTTTGTTTTTAAACTCTAATTCATTCATTCATGAAAACCATTTGAAAACCTTTTTAAAACTGTTTCCCCACTCGAAAACTCTATTTTGAAAACCGACTACCTCGAGGGGTAGAAAACCACAATACATAAGGACATAAATGCATAAACTGAATATCTATAAAACCATATCCACAAATCCACAATCTAAAATCACATGCATAAGGAAAACATCACAGATCCACTGAAGCCAAGTCACCAACATTCAAACAAACATGAGGATCGTCTAACTGAACCATTTATTATTAAAACTACTAAGTGCCGAAATGAAAGTAACCAGGGTGACGGTTGCTATACCAGACTAGCTAGACCGTCCTCCCGTCGAGCCCAAAATCTAACTCCTCGTCCATGTCACCTGGGGGGAATGGGGGGTGAGAAACTGCAACTATGATTTCTCAGTGGGTACGACAGAGCCACGAAGGCAAACCGTAATCACCGGAAACCCAAAGGAGATAGATAAACAAATATATATGCTGATATGAAACAGAACTACAGATATGAGCATGATGTGATATAAGACCAACTACAGTAGTAATAAACACATGATAATAACTGAGCAAGAACGAAACTACTACTGTAACCAAAAACTCAACTGATCGGATGCCTCAAGGATAAATAGTCCAAACCAAACCCAATCTGATGCTGCTATATTGGTCTGCAGACCTCAAGCATTACTTGTCACAGAGCAGACACTGCCAACTTATTCATGCGTCACCGACGACCTATCCGGATACGTACACCCCTTGGTTGGTGGCCAAATCAACCTGGTGTCTAGAATACACAGTGCTGTGACTAAATCATGCTGATATGCTCAAAACGAAGATCGGCAAAAAGAGACCGGTGCCTTGGCCGAAGCCAGGTGCAAGGGCGTACAACGCTGAACCACGATCAACCAGATCGAAACACACGACAAAAGAGTCGATGTGTTGCCTGGACCCAAGGACTACAGATATATACAGTATATACATGCAACCTGCTCTACATGTCTATCAACAACTAACAAAATACAACCAACAAAGTAAGATATATGAATGATAATTAAAGCAAAGACATGTAGAGACTACGATACCAATATGAAAGAATAGAGGAAGGGTGAAACGATCTCACCGACTACCAGCTCGAAGCACCCACCTATACTAGTGTCACACCTGTCTCCCAACTGTACACGATCGTCAACCGGACCTACGAAGGTCCACCAGGTTAGTAACCAACCGACTAACCCAAAGTACGAGACTCACAAACCCCCACACAAGTCCCCGAATCGGTTTTGCAAAATCGATCACCGTAACTCACCGGAAGTCCCGAAAACCACACCGAAACTCCATCGGGACCCACTAAGTGTACCGAAGCTCACCAACTCGTATCACGAGTCACCCGCTGCCACAAATCACTCCGATTTGGATGTCTTGGCAGCAAACATAAGGTAACACTACTATACAATTATCGCCGGATAATTGTACAAATCCGGGTTCCCGGAAGTGTCTATTTCGACACCGGAACCCACTGTTGCTCACCCGTCATCATCGAACCCCCTATATGATGATGGTGACCAGCCGACAAGGCTCAGCGACAACTCACAGGTCAACCAAACCACGTCGGAAGAAATCCGAACCGAAACTGCATTCTTTCGGCGAATTTCGCCAAAAAACACACCGAAATCGACTCCTCAATTTCCGCAAACGCTATCAAATCATGGACAATCAGTCCAAAGGTCTCCACAAACGCACGTGCACTGCCCACAGTAGCCACAAGGTGCACAATTGCATAAAAGCTCCTCAATTTACATAAAATTCCATCATTTTATGTAATTTCGGCGATTACGTGGCTAGTTCACGCAAACCGAGAACTCCTAAGGTCCGCTGAGACACGAACTGACAGGTCTCAACGTGCCAAAGGTCGTGCTCATGGTCCGGAGCGCAACGGCTCACTATGGGAAGCGTGGGAGCAACCCGAAGGTTCAGTTAATAGCGCGCAGTCGGGGAAAATTGCGCCGAACAGGCCGATACGACATCCGCTGATCCAAAGTAAGGTGAGCACTGTGATCAGAACTGACCAACAATCACCGTGCTCACCTCCGGAGGCATCGGAACAGCCTCGGATCGTCGAAAAAACGCGCGCAAGCACAGAACAGCAGCCGAAAAGGCTCAATAGGGTCGATACTGCCGAAACATCGGAACGGAGTCTCCCCGACAGCATCTAAGGTGAGCACGATGATCAGTAACTTGCCACGATCACCGTGCTCCCTTCCGCAGCCTCAAACTTGCCTCAACTCGAGAGGAAGAGAGATATGGATGGAGAGGGATGGAGAGGGAAGGAGATCCAGGCTGCGGCGGCGGTTGGCCGGCCGGGGCTCAGTCGGCGACGGCCGTGGTGTGCGGCAGGGGCAGGAAAGAGGGAGATGGAGGTGGCAGGGTGCGGCTAGGGCAGCTGGGGGCTAGAGTTAGGGTTAGGTGGATCAAAAACCCTAGGAGCTAAATATATATAAAGGCTCCAATTGCGAAAAAGCCCTCCCAAAACTTAATATTTTATATTGAGTCCTCCACAGCGCGTGTAAAACACGCGAATACCCCTCCACGTCCAGTTTCACGAAAAACGGTACATAAAATGTTGCAACTTTTGCGGAAATATCGTTTTGCCATCACTGACCTCTCTTCGAACAACAGGCGATCTCCGCAGATCCGTCCGTCAGATTTACGAACGGATCGCATCAGTGCGACCAGCACGACAGAGACAACAAAGCTACGATTTCGTTTCACCTCGATCGATCGCGGATTCATGACGAAATGCGTTCCAACTCTCCAACGGAAGAAACTATGCACAAATACATATAAAACATGTATTTTCAGATTTTCTCAAAATCCGTGCGCCAAACTCAAAATCCGTCAGCGCCATTAGTTCCAGAATAGTTGAACCGGTCGAAACGAGCTATTGGACTGCTATGAATGGTGTCCGATACGTGCCAGAAGCCAACTTCCCACCGTGACTTCTCCGGAAAACCTAGTTACTATTTACTTTAAGTGAAACTTGGAAATCGCGTAGAATCTCAGTTCTAGCTCGGTTTCTCCTGAAACTTGACGAGTGTTTTTGTAATTAAATTACACACAAAAACATAATCAACAAAGAGTCTGACTATATAGACAAATTCTCAGTCCTTACATCATTCCCCCCTAAAAGAAAGTTTCGTCTTCGAAACTTGCTCACAGATAGGGGTGATCCTATGCTAGAGTACCAACACTCACCTCGGAGGCTACAACCTCCCAATGAACCGAACTATAACCAAACGAAGCCGAAACTTATCCATCGGAACCCCTCGATGGCACCCGACTCTCTTACGTCCAAGACCTAACCATTTGCCTAGACAAAAAAGGTCTAAGGCTGCCAGTACCAATTGCCTTACAATTAAGCTTGCGCAACTCTCATTCGGGTACAAACAGATCAACATAAATCAATGCATGTCCATCACTAGGTGAACAGAGTTGCAACTCGCAACAAGCGATCAAAACCACCAGTGATGCTCAACATCTCTCTCTACGAGACCCTGTCGCTACCGTCCCCAAGGGACCCAAGCGATCGATGTTTCATGCAACACTAAATGTCAGTCTCAATGAGACTCCGACGTACCTCTCACCAAGTGACTGAACAGCAACCCAATCCAATCCAAGATACCCACAATAAGCCAAAACATATCCCTTGTACAACATCACAAGCTGCGACCTCAGAGCCAATCACCAGGCTCACTAGATGATCAAAAAGAATACTAACACCTCTTATGCAAGAGAAAAGAATTACAGACCCAATCCAGATATTCCCCAAAAGGGATAGGGTATCTTGTCCTAACTTTTGACAATACGTTGTCTGCAGCCAACGTACTTATCGAAAGAAAGGTCAAATACCCACAGATCTATCGCCAACGACAAGTTGGAGACATGACACAAAAACCAATCCGACCAATAACCCCATAATGCACTAGAATGCACGAATAGAGATCCGACAAAACTCAAAAGAGCGAACCCTGTGCCTGTGGATTGACTTGCAAAAGCTCCCATGTCCCGTGTTGCAGGTCGGGCAATCACAAAAGCAAAAGCAGCCCGTCGACATCTTGCTGCTCAGAGCTAGACCACTCAACGCCCCCACTCCTAACACCAAAGCGAGTACATACCATAACCTGCAACACAAGGAGCACGAGATAACAAACACAAATTAACCTTCGAGCCTCCTAGCTCGATAACCTCGAGACTAAATCTCGAATACCCCGCACTCGTACGTGCCTACGATCTTATGGTTATCCTATGGTCAACCTAACCAATGGTTCAGTTAGAAAGTTTGTAAATGCAGTTGTAGTTGTTTCACTCTCTAATACCATCTTAATCTGTCACGCCCCGGGGCCGATTTTAAAAGCCTTTTTAAAATTCATTACCATTTTGAAACAGAGTTGCGGAAGACGTGCCAATTTTTTTTTTTTCCTGGCCCACGTGACGTACAGATCCGCCACAAATACAAAGTTTCTCAGTCCACTCGGACAGAGTCTCTTTTGTATTTGCACGGCGTACCAACTATACAACAGGATCTCAACCACAACCTACATTTACCAATCAACAACCAATTCATGATATGCATTTTTATACAGCTAACGATCCTTAGAGAAGATGGATGCCTCTAAGCACTCCTTAGGCGCTGAATGATGCAATGCACAATACAACAAACATCCTATTTAAAAATGCTCCCCACACGGAAGCTTTTGTTTTTAAACTCTAATTCATTCATTCATGAAAACCATTTGAAAATCTTTTTAAAACTGTTTCCCCACTCGAAAACTCTATTTTGAAAACCGACTACCTCGAGGGGTAGAAAACCACAATACATAAGGACATAAATGCATAAACTGAATATCTATAAAACCATATCCACAAATCCACAATCTAAAATCACATGCATAAGAAAAACATCACAGATTCACTGAAGCCAAATCACCAACATTCAAACAAACATGAGGATCGTCTAACTGAACCATTTATTATTAAAACTACTAAGTGCCGAAATGAAAGTAACCAGGGTGACGGTTGCTATACTAGACTAGCTAGATCGTCCTCCCGTCGAGCCCAAAAATCTAACTCCTCGTCCATGTCACCTGGGAGGAATGGGGGGTAAGAAACCGCAACCATGGTTTCTCAGTGGGTACAACAGAGCCACGAAGGCAAGCCGTAATCACCGAAAACCAAAGGAGATAGATAAACAAATATATATGCTGATATGAAACAGAACTACAGATATGAGCATGATGTGATATAAGAGCAACTACAGTAGTAATAAAAACAGGATAATAACTGAGCAAGAACGAAACTACTACTGTAATAAAAAACTTAACTGATTGGATGCCTCAAGGGTAAATAGTCCAAACCAAACCCAATCTGATGCTGCTATATTGGTCCGCAGACCTCAAGCGTTACCTGTCACAGAGCAGATACTGCCAACTTATTCATGCGTCACCGACGACCTATCCGGATACGTACACCCCTTGGTTGGTGGCCAAACCAACCTCGTGTCCACAGTGCTGTGACTAAATCATGCTGATATGCTCAAAACGAAGATCGGCAAAAAGAGACCGGTGCCTTGGCCGAAGCCAGGTGCAAGGACGTACAACGCCGAACCACGATAAACAAGATCGAAACACACGACAAAGGATTTGATGTGTTGCCTGGACCCAGGGTCCACAGATATATATAGTATATACATGCAACCTGCTCTACATGTCTATCAACAACTGTAACACACTGGACCTTTGCAAATTGCGAGGTTCGAGTGATTGGATGTGTTCTTAGTTTTTTCAGACTTTCTGGTGGGTCGTAGACAGTGTTCCGACCTATGGATCGAATTCCAAGAAGTGAGGTTTAAAGCTTTGCACCAAAACCCGAAAAGTCGGATTTTTGGTCAGCTCTCGGGTAGCCTTAAGCAGGCCGTGTACCGGTACAGGGTTGATGGCTGTTCCGGTATAGGGTTGATGGTTGTACCGGTGCGGGCTTGTGTACCGGTACACAGACCGCTTCCCAGCCAACCCGAGGCTAGGGTTTGGCATTTTCGTGGGAGGTATACCGGTACGCGTGCCCGTGTACCGGTACGCAGTGACAGTTTCTGAATGGTCGAAACTGCAGGGGTGTTTTTGCAATATGGCTTCTCTATATTACCACCCACGCCCCTAGGGCTGTTCCATGAGCTTGGAACAACAGGGAGAGAGGTAAGGGACCCTTCCACACCTTCCCATTCCCTCTTCTTTTATTTCTGCTTGTGTTTTTGGTGGCTTGATCCTTCTCTTTTCCCCTTTTTATGCTTTTCCTCCATGGTTGAAGCTTGGAGCTTGGATTTGGAGCTTAGTTGAGGGAAGATCTTTGAACCTAGAGGGTTTTGAGCTTGGATTGAAGCTTCTTAGAGGTAAGTGACTTGTTCTTTCCTCTAGATTTCATGAATTGAAGGTTTTCTTGAGATGAAACCCTAGAATGTGAGTTTAGGGTTGATTTTGGGCATTTTGAATTTAGGGCCTTTTGAGCTAAATTAATTGGATTAGAACCTTTCTTTGGGTTGGATTGGAAAGGATTTAGCTCTCTTTTGGAGCTTGAGAGAGATTTTCTACTCCCTAGGTGAGTTTTTGCCCTTTGCTTGGGATGGTTAATGTTTAAGCCTAGAGTTGCTCGTAACGCTTGTGTATCTCTTTGCTCCTTACTTTTAGGGTACTTAGAGACTCGTGGACAACTCCGTTCGGCGAAACGTAGGACTCCGAGATGGTTCGGTGGGTTTGACCTAGCCACACATGAGAAAACCTCATTTATGATGATTTGAGTATCGTTAAATCATAAAGCATGCATAATCATGTTAGATATATTTATTATGAATTTTAGAATGCTTAAAATGCCTATGTTATGTACAATGTATTTTTAGACTTCTATGAAGTAGAGAACTTGCATGTGAGGCGTATATGTGCATTAGCATTCTTATGAGAGACTTGGGTTCATATTTACCTAGTAGAAATGACGTACGTAAAGTGCCTATGAACTTAGACCTCAATTGGATATTAAAACTATTATAGTGCCACAAGGAGGCTCGGGGACTTGTACCACTTGTTAATAATTGGGCTAATGTCATAAAGGGGCATTGAGCTCGGATTAAATTAGAACCTAGTACTAAAGTCATGAATGGAGCATAGATCATGAAATGTGTTGACTTATAACAAGCTTAAGTGTCATAAAGAGGCGCTAAGCATAGTGAGTGTTGGAACTTCACATTGTGACCTAGAGCTAGATCTTTGAGATGCTAGTGACTATTACCATGTTAGAGACATGATGATCGGGTATTTGAGACGTTGACTACGCTTGCTTGCCATTTGTGCTCATTCGCACATACTTGTGAGGGTCGCTCCCTACAAGTCGGCACTCCGGAGTTGGCCTACGCGACTTATGTTCGCTCATGCGATATCNACGCTAAGCATAGTGAGTGTTGGAACTTCACATTGTGACCTAGAGCTAGATCTTTGAGATGCTAGTGACTATTACCATGTTAGAGACATGATGATCGAGTATTTGAGACGTTGACTACGCTTACTTGCCATTTGTGCTCATTCGCACATGCTTGTGAGGGTCGTTCCTTATAAGCCGGCACTCCGGAGTTGGCCTACGCGACTTATATTCGCTCGTGCGGTATCGAGAAACCTACGGGGTCGGGAGGGATAGACTCATTCCTAGAGTGGGAATGCTGGAGCTACCACCGACACTTAGGTGGCACAAGCTGGACTACAATATGTAGGTCCTAGAACATGTTGGAAATAATGATATTGAACCGGAAAATGACTATCACTACTAGATAGGTTTAGTAGTTGGATTACCTTGACATACTTATAGCATAGCGTTGGGACTTGTAGTATACATGAGTCTTATTTATTGCATCATAGTATACTTACTACCATGATAGAGCATATTCATCATACATTGATATAGTGGATCATGATACCTACTTGCTCGTTATGTTGGGGCATATTAGTCATGCATGGACATACTTCGTTTTGATAAAGTAGATGTACTACATATTTGACATCATGTTTATTTGCGACTTAGTAGTTTAGCATTTTAATCATACTTCCTTAAATGCAAACCATTTATTATTATTGTTGCTTTTTGGACTTACCCTTTTCTTTTGGGCCTAGTGGTGCATTGAGCTCAGGTCAGTAATTGCCCACTGGGAACTATAAATTATAGTTCTCACGCCCTCTTTTTCTTGATGTTTTTTTTCAGAGCCTTCGGCATCGGCGGAGGCACGGGATCGCGGCAAGGGAGTCGCGTAGCTAGTTAGCTGGGAGCTACGTGTGAGCTTAGGTGGTTTACTCTACCCTTTTTGTATGAGAGAGAGAGATTTTGAGAACCATGTATAGAGAGACCACATATATACTCTTTATGCTTAGTTTTGCATTTGGGATTTTCTTTGTACCACTCTATGTCTTTATCTGTGGATTTCATCTTTATACTTACCCCTCTGTGTAGAACTTAGATATTCACTTTGCTCTGATATCGTTAGACTCTTTTGCTTTCTTGCTTTATTTTTCGCTGTTGTTGTAGACGCCTTATATGTGTAGACATATGGCGGGTCTGGGCGCGCTGCCGAGAGGGCCTCTGCCGGTCCCGGGGCGTGACAGATTAATTTGGTATCAGAGCCTAGGGTTGAGTCTTAGAGGACCTAGTAAACCTTAGGCCAGTTGGACTATAGGAAATAGGCTCGTAAGAGACGAGGTCTATTTGACTTGTGAGCGAAAGTATTATGATTGGGTTTTATGACAACTCTAAAAAGTTAGAGTTTAATCGGAGTGTATGGCTTCTAACTTCGCGGAGGGTTACGTTGGCGGCCGACAACGTAACATCGGGAGTTATTTGTGGATAACACTTCCTTACTTTCGCATGATTTGGGTATTGTTATTTGAGCGGGGATTCGATAGCGCGGGTTACTAACTTGCGCTTTTATGTTTTGTAGTGACGATGCCGATTACGCGCTCTCAATCTGCGGGGGCGGACAATGCGGCACAGTTCGAGGAGGCTGAGACCTTCGCTACCTCCGGATCCGGCGAGGTCCGTGAGTTGAAGGGTCAGCTGGCAGCCCTCACTGATTTGGTGACGCGACAGGCGGACATGGCGCTTCGACAGGAAGTGCGGATGAAGCGCCTAGAGGACCTTCTGCTGCAGCAGGCGGTTGCCAGGGAGACTCAGATCCCTACACCACCCGCACCAGTGGAGGTGGTTGCGCCCAGGGTGTCGTTCCCTGCACTCGACGCTTCCAGGACGGCACCAGCGGCGGCACCACGGGGAGAGGACATCGCGGCACCACCGGCGCGAGCATCTGTAGCGGGGGCGGTTTTCCCCGTGATGGTTGAGGGAGCTGAGCGGGATCGGCTTATGGAGCATCTCAGTGAGTTCAGGAGATGCAGCCCCCAGACCTTTGACGGGGAGAACGTGGATCATTGGATCGTGGAGAAATGGCTTATGCACATGGAGAAGCTGTTTCGGGATACCTTTGTCGAGGAGAGGGATAGAGTGTGGCTCGCCACACATCATTTGAACGGCGAGGCCTACAGATGGTGGTTGGACATCCAGGACAACCCCAGCATGGATTTGACGGCGATTACTTGGAGGAGGTTCAAGGAACTCCTGCTGGAGCATTACTTCTCTGACAGTGTCAAGAGGAAGATGGAACAGGATCTGCGCAACCTGCTCCAAGGAGACAGAACTGTGGCCGAGTACGAGAGAGAGTTCTCCCGGCTTCTTCATTGCGTGCCCTTCGTTGTTCGGGACGACGAGGACAAGGCCCGCATCTTTGAGCGGGGATTGCGGCCTTCGATCTTCTGATTTGTTGAGTCTTCCAACCTCCAAACCTACCGGGAGGTTGTGAACCGAGCACTCATAGTAGAGAGTGGAGCAGCGGATCTACAGGAGCGGCGAGAGGCCTTGGACAAAGGCAAAGGCAAGAGGCCTGCGGCTGAGGGTGCGAGTCAGGCGCACTTAGGGAAGCCGCCGAGACATCCGAGACACCGGAGCCAGTCGCGAGGACGTGGCCAATCTACTCAGTGGGGAGGACCTGATCGGCGCCAGGCTCCGCGCTGCGTGATCTGCGGTGGTCCCCATTTTCCACGGCAGTGTTCACGCAGTCGGGGCAGGTGCTACCTGTGTGGCCAGGAGGGCTACTTCCAGTCGGACCGTCCGAGGAGTCCAGCACCAGCGCCTTCTTCGGCATCTGCACCAGCTTTACTGGGTCCCAGCCAGGGGACACCTTCTGCGCATCACCAGGCTGGAGGGCCGCCAGTGTAGCGGCAGGCAGAAGGGTCACGACAGGCCCCAAGTTGGCGCATGTACGCGGCCCAGACTGAGGAGGCGGCGGCAGCCAAGAATGTGGTCGTAGGTATCATTTTAGTTTATGGTATTCGAGTTCGAGCATTATTTGATACCGGTGCATCGCATTCATTCATAGACCGACTGTTTGCCGAGTTGCATGGCATCCCATTGACATCTTTGCTGCATTCGGGACGAGTTGTTGTACCCGATCACTCTTTGGATATTCGAGAGTTTTGCCCCCGTTGCCTTGTTCGGGTTGGTGATTGGGTCATGCCCGTGGACTTGCTAGCTTTGCATAAACTTGGAGAGTTTGATGTTGTTTTGGGCATGGACTGGTTGACGAAGTACTACGCCACTATTGATCGCAAGAATCGAACTGTGACGTTTAGAGAGCCGGGGCAGGCGGAGGTTGTGTACCGAGGATGCCAGAGTTCGCTGTTTGCGATAACGATTAGCTCCTCTCGAGCTAAACAGTTGATCATCAGAGGCTGCGTGGCCTACTTGGCTACTATTGTGTTCCGGGGCGATGCAGACGCCCCTAGGATTGAGGACATCCCCGTCGTGCGGGAGTTTGGAGATGTGTTTCCAGCGGAGTTACCAGGCATGCCACCTGATAGGGAGATTGAGTTTGTGGTAGATCTCGTCCCCAGGACTACAATCTCAAAAGCACCCTATAGGATGGCACCGGCGGAATTGAAGGAGCTGAAGGCACAGCTGCAAGACCTTCTGGACAAGGGATTTTTGCAACCGAGTGTGTCACCTTGGGGAGCACCGGTCCTATTTGTCAAGAAGAATGATGGATCGCTTCGCTTGTGCGTGGATTATCGTGAACTCAACAAAGTCACGATCAAGAATAAGTATCCATTGCCGAGGATTGATGATTTATTTGATCAGCTCTAGGAATCTAGTGTGTATTCCAAGATCGACTTACAGTCGGGATATCACCAGCTGAAGATCAAGCCTGAGGATGTGTCGAAGATGGCTTTTAGAACACGTTATGGGCATTATGAGTTTACCGTTATGCCGTTTGGGCTTAATAATGCCCCGGCGGCTTTTATGGATCTAATGAACCGTGTTTTCAAGCCTTATCTAGACAGGTTCGTCGTAGTATTCATCGACGACATTTTGGTCTATTCCCGAATTGATGCGGATCACGAGGAACACTTGAGACTTGTACTTCAAGTGCTTCGGAAAGAAGATCTACGCCAAGTTGAAGAAGTGTGAGTTTTGGCTTAGAGAGGTGGCATTTTTGGGCCACTTGATTTCAGGATTAGGTATAGCCGTGGATCCTAGAAAAATTGAAGCTATCAAGGATTGGCCGAGGCCTACGAGTGTGACCGAGATACGGAGCTTCATTGGTTTGGCCGGCTACTACCGACGGTTTGTTGAGGGATTTGCAAAGTTGTCTACTCCCCTCACGAGGCTCACGTATAAGGGCACCAAGTTTGTTTGGAATGATGCGTGCGAAAGGAGCTTTCAAGAGTTGAAGCAGAGATTGACGACCGCCCCGATCCTAACTTTGCCAACTGCTGGAGCAGGGTATGTGATTTATAGTGATGCTTCCTTTAATGGATTGGGTTGTGTCTTGATGCAGGACGGGAAAGTGATCGCGTATGCATCTCGCGAGT
Organism: Ananas comosus; assembly: GCF_001540865.1. NCBI lineage: Eukaryota > Viridiplantae > Streptophyta > Magnoliopsida > Poales > Bromeliaceae > Ananas > Ananas comosus. The sequence continues at coordinate 7,775,400 of NC_033632.1, read as the reverse complement.
TGAAGGATTATGAAAGAAACTACCCTACTCATGATTTGGAATTGGCAGCCATGGTCTTTGCATTGAAGCTATGGCGCCATTATCTGTATGGCGAGCGATGCGAAGTATATACGGATCACAAGAGTCTAAAGTATTTATTCACTCAGAAGGAGTTGAACTTGAGGCAGCGCAGATGGTTGGAGCTTCTCAAGGATTACGATTTGACGATACTTTACCACCCGGGCAAAGCTAACGTGGTGGCGGATGCGCTAAGTAGGAAATCGACGGAAAACTTAGAGATGCTTGTGGTTACTCAACCGCCGTTGATCGAGCAGATGAAGCGGTTGGAGTTGGAGATGGTGGCTCCTGATATACCTTTGAGACTGATGACTTTGATGGTGCAACCTACTGTTGTGTAAAGGATTAAAAAAAAGCAAGTCTCCGATGTGGAGTTGCAAAGGATTCGAGCTAAGATGATTGATGGTTGCACCGGTGACTTTTCTGTGGACGGTGTTGGACTGATGCGCTTCCGTGGACGGATCTGTGTACCGGCGGAACCGGCACTTAGAGAAGAAATTCTTCAAGAGGCACACCGAGCACCGTTTGCTATATATCCGGGAGGCACCAAGATGTATAAGGACTTAAAGTTGCTTTATTGGTTGTAACACACTGGATCCTTTGCAAATTGCGAGGTTCCGAGTGATTGGATGTGTTCTTAGTTTTTTTCAGACTTTCTGGTGGTCGTAGACAGTGTTCTCGACCTATTGGATCGGAATTCAAGAAAGTGGAGGTTTAAAGGCTTTGCACCAAAACCCGAAAAGTCGATGATTTGGCGTCAAGTTCTCGGTAGCCTAAGCAAGGCCGTGTACGGCGTACTGGGTGATGGCGTGTCCGGTATAGGGTTATGGTTGGTACCGGTGGCGGTCTGGTGTAGCACGGTCAACAGACCGCTTCCAGCAGCCAACTCCGAGGCTAGGGTTTGCATTTTTCGTGGGAGGTATAATCCGGTACGCGTGCCCGTGTACCGTACGCAGTGACAGTTTGCTGAATGGTCGAAACTGCACGGGTTGTTTTGCAATATTGGCTTCTCTATATTACCAACCACCACGCCCAGGGCTGTTCCATGAGCTTGGAACAACAGGCGAAGAGGTAAAGGACCCTTCCACACCTTCCATTCCGCTTCTTCTTTATTCTGGCTTGTGTTTTTTGGTGGCTTGATCCTTCCTTCCCCTTTTTATGCCTTTTCCTCCATGGTTGAAGCTTGGAGCTTGGATTTGGAGGGCTAGTTGAGGGAAGATCTTGAACCTAGAGGGTTTTTGAGGCTTGGATTGAACAAGTCTCTTAAGGAAGTGACTTGATTCCTTTCTCTAGATTTCATGAATTGAAAAGGTTTTCTTGAGATGAAACCTAGCAATGGAGTTTAGGGTTGAATTTTGGCATTTTGAATTTAGGGCGCTTTTGAGCTAAATTAATATGGATTTAAAACCTTCTTCTGGGTTGGATTGGAAAAGGCTTAAGCTCTCTTTTGGAGCTTGAGAGAGATTTTCTACTCCCTAGGATGAGTTTTGCCCTTTTGCTTGGCATGGTTTAATGTTAAGCCTAGAGTTGCTTCGTCATACGCTTGTGTATCGTCTTGCTCCTTACTTTTCAGGGTACTTAAGTAGACTCGTGGAGCAAACAAATTGGGCGAAACGTAGATCCGAGATGTCGGTGGGTTTTGACACTAGCCAAGACATGAAAAACCTCATTTATGCTGATTTGAGTATCGTTAAATTCATAAAGCATGCATAATCATGTTTAGATAATATTATTATGAATTTTAGAATGCTTAATAATGCTGCTATGTTTACATACACTGTATTTTAGACTCTTTAAGTAGAGAACTTGCATGTGAGCGTATATGTGCATTAGCATTCTTTGAGAACTTGGGTTCATGTTTACCGTAGTAAAATGACGTAACGTAAAGTGGCCTATGGATTAGACGCTCATTGGATATTGAACTATTACATCCAAGCCCACAAGGAGGCTCGCGGAATCTTGTACCACTTGTTAATAATTGGGCCCCTAATGTCATAAAGGGGCATTGAGCTCCGGATAAATAGAGACCTAGTACTAAAGTCATGAATGGGAGCATAGATCAGAAATTGTTGACTTATAACAACTTAGTTGTCCATAAAAGAGACGCTAGAGTCTATAGATGATGTTGGAAGCTTCACATTGTGAGCCTAGCGCTAGATCTTTGAGAATGCTAGTGACATATTTCCATGTTAGAAGGACATGATGATCGATGTAGTTGAAGGGGGGGGAGGGGTTTTTTTTTTTGACTACCTTACTTGCCATTTGTGCTCATTCGCACATCTTTGTGAGGGTCGTTCTGTATAAGCCGGCACTCCGGAGTTGCCACGCGATTTATATTCGCTCGTCCGGTATCGAGAAACCTACGGGGTCGGGAGGGATAGACTCATTCCTATAGTGGGAATGCTGGGAGCTACCACCGCATTAGGTGCAAGCTAGGACTTACAATAATGTAAGGTCCAGAACATGTTGAAATAAATGATATTGAATCCGGAAACTGGACTATTTTCACTACAATAGATAGATTTAAGTAGTTGGAATACCTTGACATACGTTATAGCATATAGCGTGGGACTTGTAGTATACAAGTCTATTTTATTGCATCATAGTAACTTACTAGCCCCTCCCCTCCCCCCGCCCGCCATGATAGAGCATTTCATCATACATTGATATAGTGGATTCACTGAACTACTTGCTCGTTATGTGTTGGGGCAATATTAGTCATGGCATGGATACTTCGTTTGTGATGAAAGTAGATGTACTAACATATTTGACATCATGTTTATTTTGCACTTAGTAGTTTAGCATTTTAATCCATACTTCTTAAATTCAAACCATTTATTTTATTGTTCATTTTGGACTTACCCTTTTCTTTTTGGGCCTAGTGGTGCATTGAGCCAGGTCAGTTATTGCCCACTGGGAACTATAAATATAGTTCTCACGCTACCATCTTTTTCTTGATGTTGTTTTTTTCAGAGCCTTCGCATCGGCGGAGGCACGGATCGGGCAAGGCGATCGCGTCGGAGTTAGTGGGAGCTTACGTGTAGCTTAGTTGTTACTCTACCCTTTTTGTATGAAGAGAGAGATTTTGAGAACCATACGTATAGACCGCAATACACAACACTATACATTTATGATAAGTTTTGCAGTTTGGGATTTTCTTTGTACCACTCTAATGTCTTTATCTGTGGATTATCATCTTTAATACTTTACCCCTCCTGTGTAGAACTTAGATTATTCACTTTGCTCTGATCATCGTTAAGACTCTTTTGCTTTCTTGCTTTCCATTTTTCGCATTGTTGTAGGACGCCTTATAATGTGTATCGACATATGGGCGGGTCTGGGCGCGGCGCCGAGACGGGCTCTGCCGGTCCGCTGGGGCGTGACAGATTAATTTGGTATCACGAGCATATGGGTTGATCTTAGAGACACTAGTAATCCTTAGGCCAGTTTGACTATAGGAAATAGGCTCGTAAGAGCCGAGGTCTATTTGACTTGTGAAGCGAAAGTATTATGATTGGGTTTATGACAACTTCTAAAAAGTTATAGAGTTTAATGCGGATGTATGGCTTTCTAACATTCGGCGGAGGGTTACGTTGGCCGGCCGACAACGAAACATCGGGAGTATTTGTGATAAACACCTTCCCTTAACTTTACGCATAGATTTGGGTATTGTTATTGAGGCGGGGATTCGATAGCGCGTGTTACTAACTTGCGTTTTTATGTTTTGTAGTGACGGATGCCCGATTACGCGCTCGTTCAGATCCTGAGGGCGGACAATGCGGCACAGGTTCGGAGAGGCATGAGACCTTCGCTGACCCCTCGATCCGGCGAGGTCCGGATTAAGGGTCAGCTGCACCGCTCACTGATTTGTGGCCGGAAGCCGACATGGCGGTCTCGACCGAATTGCGGATGAAGCGGCCTAGAGGACCTTCTGCTGCAGCAGGCGGTTGCCAGGGAGACTCAGATCCCTACAAACCCGCACCCCGTGGAGTGTTGCGCGCCCAGGGTGTCGTTCCTGCACTCGACCCCCCGCCTTCCCGGAGCACCAGCGCAGGCACCATCGGGGAGAGGACAGCGGTGGGACGGTAAAAAATGGCAACCACCGGCGCGGAGCATACTGTAGCGGGGGCGGTTTTCCCCGTGATGGTGAGAGAGCTGAGCGGGATCGCTTATGGAGCATCTCAGTGAGTTCAGGAATCAGCCCCAGACCTTTGACGGGGAAGAACGTGGATCATTGAATGTGAGAAAATTGCTAATGCACAGGGAAGCTTGTTTTCGTGATACCTTTGTCGAGGAGAGGGATAGAGTGGGCTCGCCACACATCATTTGAACGGCGAGGGCCTACAGATGGGTTGGACCTCCAGGACAACCCCAGCATGGATTTGACGGGCGATTACTTGGAGAGTTCAAGGAACTCCTTGCTGGACGCATTACTTTCTCCTGACATGTCAAGAGGAAGATGGAACAGGATGCGCAACCTGCTCCAAGGAGACAGAACCTGTGGCCCGAGTACGAGAGAGAGGTTCCCCGCTTCTTCATTGCGTCCTTTCGTTGTTCGGAGACGAGGACATAGGCCCGACATCTTTGAGCGGGGATTGCGCCTTCGATCTTCTGATTTGTTAAGTCTTCCAACCTCCAAACGCTACCGGAGGCTTGTGCCCCCACCGAGCACTCATAGTGAGAGTGGCAGCAGCGGATCTATCAGATCGCGAGAGGATCCTTGGCAAAGGCAAAGGCAAGAGGGCCCTGCGGCTGAGGGTGCCGAGTCAGTGCGCACTTAGGGAAGCCGAACCGAGACAGTCCGAAGACACCGGACCAGTCGCGAGGACTGTGCCCAATCTACATCAGTGGGGAGGACTGGATTCCGGCCGCCAGGCTGCCGCGCTGCGTGATCTGCGCTGGATGATGCAATGCACAATACAACAAACATCCTATTTAAAAGTGCTCCCCACACGGAAGCTTTTGTTTTTAAACTCTAATTCATTCATTCATGAAAATCATTCGAAAACCTTTTTAAAACTGTTTCCCCACTCGAAAACTCTATTTTGAAAACCGGCTACCTCGAGGGGTAGAAAACCACAATGCATAAAGACATAAATGCATAAACTGAATATCTATAAAACCATATCCACAAATCTACAATCTAAAATCACATACATAAGGAAAACATCACAGATCCACTGAAGCCAAATCATCAACATTCAAACAAACATGAGGATCGTCTAACTGAACTATTTATTATTAAAACTACTAAGTGCCGAAATGAAAGTAACCAGGGTGACGGTTGCTATACCAGACTAGCTAGATCGTCCTCCTGTCGAGCCCAAAATCTAACTCCTCGTCCATGTCACCTGGGGGGAATGGGGGGTGAGAAACCGCAACCATGGTTTTTCAGTGGGTACCACAAAGCCACGAAGGCAAGTCGTAATCACCGGAAACCAAAAGAGATAGATAAACAAATATATATGCTGATATGAAACAGAACTACAGATATGAGCATGATGTGATATAAGAGCAACTACAGTAGTAATAGAAACAGGATAATAACTAAACAAGAACGAAACTACTACTGTAACCAAAAACTCAACTGATCGGATGCCTCAAGGGTAAATAGTCCAAACCAAACCCAATCTGATGTTGCTATATTGGTCCGCAGACCTCAAGCGTTACCTGTCACAGAGCAGACACTGGCAACTTATTCATGCGTCACCGACGACCTATCCGGATACGTACACCCCTTAGTGGCCAAACCAACCTGGTGTCTAGAATACACAGTGCTGTGACTAAATCATGCTGATATGCTCAAAACGAAGACCGGCAAAAAGAGACCGGTGCCTTGGCCGAAGCCAGGTGCAAGGGGGTCCAACGCCGAATCACGATCAACCAGATCGAAACACAGAACAAAGGAGTCGATGTGTTGCCTAGACCCAAGGTCCACAGATATATACAATATATATATGCAACCTGCTCTACATGTCTATCAACAACTAACAAAATGCAACCAACAAAGTAAGATATACGAATGATAATCAAAGCAAAGACATGTAGAGACTACAATACTGATATGAAAGAACAGAAGAAGGATGAAACGATCTTACCGACTACCAGCTCGAAGCACCCACCTGTACTAGTGTCGCACCTGTCTCCCAACTGTACACGATCGTCAACCGGACCTACGAAGGTCCGCCAGGTCAGTAACCAACCCACTAACCCAAAGTACGAGACTCACAAACCCCCACACAAGTCCCCGAATCGGTTTCCCAAAATCGATCACCGTAACTCACCGGAAGTCCCAAAAACCACACCGAAATCTATCGGGACCCACTAAGTGTACCGAAACTCACCAACTCGTATCACGAGTTACCCGCTGCCACAAATCACTCTGATTTGGATGTCTTGGCAGCAAACATAAGGTAACACTACTATACAATTATCGCCGGATAATTGTACAAATTCGGGTTCCCGGAAGCGTCTATTTCGACACCGGAACCCTCCATCACTCACCCATCATCATCGAACCCCCTATATGATGATAGTGACCAGCCGACAAGGCTCAGTGACAACTCACAGGGCAACCAAACCACGTCGGAAGAAATCCGAACCGAAACCGCATTCTTTCGGCCAATTTCGCCGAAAAACGCACCGAAATCGACTCCTCGATTTCCGCAAATGCTATCGGATCATGGACAATCAGTCCAGAGGTCTCCACACACGGACGTGCACTGCCCACAGTAGCCACAAGGTGCACAATTACATAAAAGCCCCTTAATTTCAATAAAATTCTATCATTTTATGTAATTCCGGCAATTAAGTGGCTCGTTCATGCAAACCGAGAACTTCTAAGGTCCGCTGAGACACGTACTGACAGGTCTCGACGTGCCAAAGGCCGTTCTCATGGTCCGGAGCGCAACGGCTCACTGTGGGAAGCGCGGGAGCAACCGGAAGGTTCAGCGAACAGCGCGCAGTCGGGGAAAATTGCGCCGAACAAGCCGATACGACATCCACTGATCCAAAGTAAGGTAAGCACTGTGATCAGAACTGACCAACAATCACCGTGCTCACCTCCGGAGGCATCGAAACAGTCTCGGATCGTCGGAAAAACGCGCGTAAGCACGGAACAGCAGCTGAAAAAGCTCAACAGGGTCGACACTGCCAAAACAGCGGAACGGAGTCTCCCCGACAGCATCTAAGGTAAGCACGATGATCAGCAACTTGCTAGAATCACTGTGCTCCCTTCCGCAGAGGTCGGGGAGCCTCGGGTAGCTCGGAACAGCAAACCTACTCAACTAAGCGCTATTTCGGGCTTGGCCGGAGCAAGCTTGCTCCGGCCGGCCACCGGCGGCACGACGAGGTGCGCACGGGCCAGGGAAGGTTGCGGGGAAGGCGAGGAGTACCAAGCTCACCTCGGGTGGCGATTGGAAGTAGCGGCGGCGGCGGAACAAGGCAAGCCCACACGAGCTAGGGCTCGGGTCCAGAGATGACGGCGGACACGGCGGCGGCCGGAGCTCCCAGGGGCGACGGCGGGCGATCTCTAGAGACAGGAGGGATCACGTTGGGGTGGCCCCGGGCGGCGACGGTGGCGGCGGCGCGAGGATGGAACCGCAAGCCAACCTCGGCCCGAGCAAACCTGGAGCGGCCGCGGGCTGGCCGAGGCGGCGGCGGCTGCTCGCAAGGGCGACGGCGACCGGCGGGAAGGGTCGCCGAGGGTCCAGGAATGTCGGCGGGAGCGGGCTCAGGCAGTGGCTACGCGCGGGGAGGCCGCGAGTTCACCTCGGCCTGGGCTCGGATTAGCTGTCCCAGGAGCTTCAGCGCGGCGTGGCGGCGCTCAGGGCGGCGGCGGCCGACGGGGGAAAGTCCGATAGGGGTCGGGGCTACGCCGGCAGGGTGCAAGGAGGCAATGCAGCCTCAAACCTGCCTCAACTCGAGAGGAAGAGAGAGATGGAGGGAGAGGGATGGAGAGGGAAGGAGATCTAGGTTGCGGCGGCGGTTGGCCGGCCGGGGATCAGTCGGCGACGGCCGTGGTATGCGGCAGGGGCAGGAAAGTGGGAGATGAAGGTGGCAGGGTGCGGCTAGGGCAGCTGGGGGCTAGGGTTAGGGTTAGGTGGATCAAAAACCCTAGGAGCTAAATATATATAAAGGCTCCAGTTGCGGAAAAGCCCTCCCAAAACTCGATATTTTATATTGAGTCCTCCACAGTGCGTGTAAAATATGCGAATACCCCTCCACGTCCAGTTTCACAGAAAACGGTACATAAAATGTCGCAATTTTTGCGGAAATACCGTTTTGCCATCACTGATCTCTCTTCGAACAACAGGCGATCTCCGCAGATCCGTCCGTCAGATTTGCGAACGGATCGCACCAGTGCGATCAGCACGACAGAGACAACAAAGCTACAATTTCAAATTCTCAGTCCTTACAATGATCATTCAAGAAATGGAAACTGTGATTTTGTGAACTTACTGATTCTACTTGCCCTTTTTCAAGTTATCTCTGCTGTTCAACTTAATACGTCCTAACGATCAAATTCCAACTTGTTGTAAGTTATCTTCAACTTCAAAAAAAAAATGTAGAATGATAAATACAACATTTAAAATAGAAAAGATATCAATATTCAAATTAGAAAAGTCAAAAATAGTAAACCTAAAGACAAGCACTTATACTTGGTGTAAAACTAATTGATTAATTAATTATGGGCACTTATACAATGTTTTCCTATCTTTTTGAGTTGGCAAGCATGAAATTTGGCATGTGCTGTGTAATTTTCTTTGATTACACGATGAGACGTTGCACCAATTTTTATTTTTGCTAACTTTCTCTCCCTGAAGTCTGAAGATCAGAATATTAATACGCTTGTTTCATCAATTAGAAAAAAACAATCTATAAATAAACATACATGAAGGGGTGGAAGATGTGCGAGTGCGACGGTGGATTTTACACTGATCCGGCACGATCTACATAAATCTCTGTAAAAAAAAAACCATATAAGATCTAATTAGAAGCTCAAGAGAGAAAATCCCTCTCATTCCCCTCAAAAAAATCAAAAGAAAAAGAAAAAAAAGATGAAGATCGATAAAATGAACCTGTTGAAATCATCGCCGCCGAAGTTCGCTGCCAGGAGTTTGCGAACGGCGAAGAATCGCTGCCGAGGGTGTGCGAATGGCAAAGAATCGCTGTCTAGGGTTGTGAGAGACAGAGAGATAGAGAAAGAGAGAGGCGGCGGTGGCGTGCGGTGTGACCTTGTGCGAGGCTGTGAGCAAGTCTGAAAGAGAGAGAAAGATAGAGACTCATGAGTTGTGCCCTTGTGCGGCTGCAGTGTGAAAACAATTGGGTAAAAGCTAATTAGGGTTAGGAGTTAGCTGGACTGGACATAGGAATAGAAAGTGAAATTTATTTCATGGGCCTATGGGCCATGAGTGAAAATAAGAAAGGCCTCTTTTATATATAAGCTAAAATTTTTTTTTAAAGTTGGGGTAAAAATTAAAATTAATAATCTGTATTATATATTTATAATAAAAATATAATTATATTTATATAATATATATAATTATATGAATATAAAATAAATATAATCGAGCTGTTATCGAGCCGAACACGAGTGCGCTGACCCTAGCTCGTGTTCGGCTTGTTTATTAAACGAGCTGGAAGAAATCGGCTTGATGTTCGGCTCGTTTACTAAACGAAGCGAGCCAATCTCGAGCCATTTCGAGTCTGAACACGAGCTGGCTCTATGGGGGGGAACAACGACTGGTATTGGCCGACCCTAAGCTAAAGAGTCAAGTGCTCATTAAAAGTCTAAACACAGATAGAGCAGCGATTTTACTTATATTGACGACTTACCTCAAAAAGAGTACATTAAGATTGGCGCTAGGTGACTCTGCTGTTAAAGTATTTGTTGGTTGGCAAGTTTCGTGGATTTGATTCGAAGTCTTGGAAGGGTTCGGGGGTGCGTGATTGGCGAAGAGTGAAGAATCCAAGGTTGCCGAGACTCAGAAACATCTCACTGTAGTTGATCACGATACTCAGGTAAGTCTATAAATCACGTCTATCGGTGATCATACCTTATTTGATGACATTAGAATCAATATAATTCAAGTATCTTTTATGGATTAGAAGTGGGTTTTGGTACTTTGATTGATTATAAAAGTTTTGATAAGTGAGAACCCGATTTAGCAAGTTTTCGTTGTCTTCAAAACGAGATTTTTGAAAACTAAGTTCAAAATAGTAGTACCGATACCTCAACTTGTTAACCACACTGCGACCTTGCAAGTGCGAGCTTCGAGTGTTTGGATGTATTGTCGGGCTTTTTCCACACTTCGTTGGAGGGTTGTTAGACTGGTATTGCCGACCTGTAAAAAGTGCGAAAAACTGAATTTTGGTAAAGTTCCTGAGAGAGTTTTACTCTCGGGGACCGGTTCCCTGGGAAGGAGAGACGGCTCCCCCCACGTTGAGGCAGGTGTTGGAGGCAGCCTGAGGCAACCGTGCTCCTGGCAGGGCGGGAGAGCCGGTTCGGACCGGGAACCGTTTCGCGTGATGGAGAGCGGTCCGCGGCAGGAGGAGACCGGTTCGGCCGACGCTGATTTTTTCGGGCGTTCGCACGAGAACCGGTCCCTGCTGGGGAGAGACGTCCCTTGGGCGAACTGCCCAGACCGGCGTTGTTGAATATTGGCTCTGGTTATTTGGAGGGGCCTACGGAGTTTTGTTACAACTAGAGGGTCTATATGACCCCGTCCACCCTCTCTTCCCTCATTCTCTTCTCCTCAACTCTCCCACACCCTGTGATAGAGAAGAAGAAGAAGAAGGAGAAGGAGAAGAGGAGGGAAGAGTAAGAAGATTTTAGAGCTTTTGAGACTTGGGGATCTTCCTCACCCTCTCTTCTTCCTTGGTGCTTGGAGCTTGGGTCTTGGAGCTTGCATAGAAGGAGATCTTCACCTTAGAGCTAGGATTGGAGTTCTAAGAGGTTGGTTGCTATTTCGCTCCTCTAGATCTGTTTTGCTAAGTTTGAGATGGAAACCCTAGGATTTTGTACATTAGGGCTTATGTTTGGGCATTTTTGATCTTAGGGCTTTTGGACCAAATAGTTGTTTAGACCTTCCTTAGGCCTTGGCTTTGGAAAGGGTTCGAGCTCTCTTTTGGAGCTGTTAGAAGACATTTCCTCCTCTTGAGGCGAATTTTGAGGCCCTTTGTGCTTCTAGATTGATGTGTCGTATCGTATGGTTTGTTTCGTAATACTCTCGTATCTCTTCGCTGATCTCTGTTAGGGTATTTTGGGCTTTGTGGACAACTCGTTCGGCGAAATCGATAGGAGCACGCCGACGGTTTCGGTAGGGTTTGGCTAGCATACAATATGAGAATGCTCATATTTGGTGTGTAATGTTTCGGTAAAGTTGAAAATTCATCATTTTCATGTTAAAATGTATTTATATGAACTTTTAGAATGCTTAACATGCATGGTTATGTGTGATAAGTTTTGGACCTCTTATAGTAGAGGCATGCATGTGTGGCCTAGCATTTAGTTGAGACTTGAAATTTTATAATTCCCTATTATTGAAATCGAATCTTTGCTTTGCATGCTTTCAACTATATACCAGATGTGACATTAGGGATTTTTGGAGCTAGAGAGGCTTAGGACTTAGATGGTTGTGAGGATTGGGCCAATGTCATAAAGAGCATTCGGGCGGCCGAGGCATAGTGAGGCACTAATGTTAACTGTCTTTGGAACATGATTAGTTGGGAGCTTAAGTGTCATAAAGAGGCACTAAGCAAGTGTGTGTTGGGACTTCACATTATGACTTTGAACTAGATCTTCGGGATACTAGTGACTATACCATGTTAGAGACATGAGGATTGAGTACTTGAGACTTTGACCTTGCTTGTTTGCCATTTGTGCTCATTCGCACATGCTTGTGAGGGTCGCTCCCTACAAGCCGGCACTCCGGAGTTAGCCTATGCGACCTATGTTCGCTCGTGCGGTATTGAGAAGCCTACGGGGTCGAGTGGGATAGACACATTCCAAGAGTAGGAATGTCGGGCTACCACAGGCACTTAGGCGGCACAAGCTGGACTACCTTGGGTAGGTCCCTAATTGGAAATGGAAATCAACACGGCTTGAGAATGAACAATCACTACTAGATAAGCTTAGTAGTTGGATTACATTTACATGCATATATCATAGGGTTGAGATATGTAGTATACTTGATAGCCTCCTTTCGCAATAAAGCATACTTGGTTGTCATGACAGAACTTATGCATAATGCATTCATAAAGGTTAATGACATACAATTTTGATATCGTAGATGTACATCACCATGACATCGTTTATTCTTGAGTTTAATAATTGAGCATTTTAATTATGCCTTGTTATCGCAGTCATTATTGTTATTATTATTGTATCTACCCTCTTCTTTTGGGGCCTAGTGGTGCATAGTGCTGAGGTCAGTAATTGCCCACTGGGAACTATAAATTATAGTTCTCACGCCCTCTTTTTCTCGATATTTTTCAGAGCCTTCCACGCCGGGTGAGGCCAGGGACCGCGGGAAGGGAGTTGCTTCGAGCTAGCTTTCTTCGAGGACGACTTACTAGGTGGTCTACCTCTCGTTGTACTTTATTT
>NC_033632.1:7724809-7762636 GCF_001540865.1 Ananas comosus | reverse complement strand
TCCCTTGGGTGGCCGTACCCACTGGGAACCATGGAGTTGGTTCTCACCCCACGTGGTTTTGGGGTGTTACAGGTTCACACGTGAGCGGCGCGGCGGCGCGAGGCGAGGGCGTAGCATCATAGTTAGCGCCCTACCACCGAGACCAGAGATAGCGGTACCCCGAGTCGATTACTTAGGGATATAAAAAATGAAAAGCATCAAGTTGTAATAATCATGTTAAATCGGATTGTATTTGGAAGTTAAGTGAAAGCTAGTGTAAATGTAATATGAGAATTGTGATGTAAAAATATATGAATGTGAATGCATGTAATAACATAGGATGTGTTATGTTGTTTGATACCTTCCATTATACAATCTTTGATTGAAATGTGTTCCTGGTTGGAACTTTGTACATTGTATTGATTGCGACGCCTTGAATGTACAGGGGAGACTCTGTCCGCGGTACAGGGGAAACCCTGTCCGTTCGGCGGTCTGTTGCGGCGCCGCGACCCAGCCAAATAGGCGGGCGGTCGCGGGGCGTGACAGATAAGATGGTATCAGAGAATAAAAGAAACATAAAAAGAATAATAGAAAATAATTTAGTTGGACCTAGGAGACCCTAGGATAGCAAACCATAGAAGATTAAGGCTCGTGAGAGACGAGGACTTGTTCTTTTGGCGAAAGTTAAATTGATTGGGTTATGTTGTAAACCTCTAAAACGGATGTTAGAGGTAGATTCAAGGTGAAGTTTATTCTCAACAGAGGGTGTTCATGTTGGGTGCACACAACATGAAGCCAAGTGATGAGAATAGACGCCCTTGCATGACTTTCGCCCGATTTGAGTCGGTATTAAGTGTCTCGTGTTCCACTTAGAAGGTCGAGGATTAATAGAGTTGTCGCGTTTTAGGAAGCGATAGCACCGCGTAGGCGATCTTCTTTTAGATCGGCGCGGGATGGGCCAAGTGGTGTCCCTAGTCAATTTGAGGCGAGCGGAGACTTGGAGCTTCGCGAGCTTTGGCGGCCCTTGTGACCTTTGAGAAATTAACGGAATCCTCGTCGTGTTAGATCACTTTTGGGTCAAATTGACCAAAGTGCGTCGAGAGAAGTAGTTGGACAAAGTCCAATTGATATTCCAACAATGTTGGAAGAGTTAGAGTTGAGTTCTAAAAGAGTTAGAAGGGTTTTAGCGTTGCTCGGCACGAATCGGAGTCGAAGCAATGCAAAACCGAAATTTTGGAACATATGTTACCGGTTTAACACCAGGGGTGTACTGGTACAACATGGTTGTAACGAAGTGAATTCTCGAAAGCTGAGGGTTGGACTTCGTCCAGGATCGACTAGTTGTCGAGTGGGTATGTAACATACCGAAACTTCGATAACCAAGTATTGAACCTTGGTCAAATTGACCAAAGAGCGAGGTTGGTACGCTTTGGAAAGGCCGAAGGCGTCAAATAATGCAAAAGTGCATTACTGGGGATCTTCGAGAGCCTTGAAAATGAAAATCTGCAAACTGCAGGTTTTCTGTTCTCGGAGACCGGTCCCTGCCGGGAGAGACCGGTCCCCGAATGCGTAGGCAGCAAGAGGAGAGAAAAATCGGCTAAGTCCCTGGTGGACAGCTCTCGGAGACCGGTCCCTGCTGGAGAGACCGGTCCCTGAGAGACCGGTCCCCCAAAGAGAGACCGGTCGCATTGCGCGTGGGAGCCCTGCTGACCGCGGGGAGGAGCTACGGGAACCGGTCCCTGAAGGAGTGACCGGTCCCCCCAGCCCGAAAATGCCCAGTGAAGGGAATGTAAAAGAATAAAAGTTGATGGGCTTGTTTGCACTTATGCAACATGTGGGGCTATGTGGGGGGTATGAGAGCTCTTTTCTCTCATTTCTCACCCACACACCCTCTCATATCTCTTTCTCTCTTTAGAAGACAAGAAGAGGAAGAAGAAAGGAAAGAAAGAGAAGAAGAAGGTCTTCCTCATCTTCTTCATCTTCTCCTTGGTTGGAGTTTCTCGGAGAGGTAAGCTTCTAAGCTTTCTCATGGTGGATTTCTAGAGATAGATTTGATTGCTCTAGAAATAGAGTTTTGTATTATGTGAGGGCGTAGTAGCTGCCAGTACAGATATAGAGCTAGATGGCACTAGCGAAGTGCTAGAAGTAATCTATGGCGAGAAGTGAGACTCGCGATAGAGATAGAAATGGCGAAATGACTCTCAGAGCAATATGAGTTGTAAGTTGCGAGAGTTGAGCCATGATGCTTATGAGAACACCCGAGTGGCCCGAAAATTTCGAATGTCATTCCGGTAGATTGAATAGTAAAAGTAACATCACTCTTGAGAGAACGATCGATTAGTGGCCAAGTTTGAGCACGTGGGCCTAGTAGTACCTCAAGGTGAGGTAGACGGTTGTGCTCGTGCGTTCGGTGTGCATAGGCAAGATCGCCTAATGCTGGACTCCGTGTGAAACGCTGTAGAGGAGTAGAGCGCTCGAGTGTAGATACCCGTAGAGTGCGGATGTGGGTTCAGCCGAGAGAGTGTATTGGCAGTAGCACTTGAGCATTGCTAGGTGTGAAGCGTGCCATGGATCACTCGTGGGACTGGTGACTCGCACTAGGTGCATAGGAGTCGATATTGGTACGTGTGACTCGGTAGAGTATGTCGTGTAGGACGACGACGGCGGGTAGTGCTTGGGACCCGTGCCTGGACCATTTGTGGACTGTGGAGCCTGGGCCCATTGGGCAGGCGCAGTCAACTGTGAGTGACAGCGGCTCGGTACCTACGGGTATGGCAGAGTTCTGGTCAAGACGATAGTCCAAGCTTAGACCCGGGAGCGTAGAATGGCACGTGATAGATTGTGTGACCGATGGTACACCGAGTATGGTTGTGACCCAACCCGAGGACTTGACGTGGTTTGGGGTCTTAGTTGCTCCTGGTTGGAGTGTGTGCGAATTCCCAAGTGAGAATTTCGCCCGATCATGATTGGGTCTGCATTTGTGAGCGAGAGACGCCGCGTGTTGAGACAGGTTTAAGCTGTAGGCCTACGTAG
The DNA here is from genome assembly GCF_001540865.1 of Ananas comosus. NCBI lineage: Eukaryota > Viridiplantae > Streptophyta > Magnoliopsida > Poales > Bromeliaceae > Ananas > Ananas comosus. Next base: position 7,759,624 of record NC_033632.1, on the reverse strand, counting down.
GATTGGTGGCTTATGGTCCACCTATGAAATTGAGGAAAGCGATTTGGCGAATCGCCTTATCGAGGAGTTTGACTCGAATTTACGAACGAAACGCTCGCGTGAGCTCGTTGCGAAAGTAGTTCGATGTTGACCGTGGCATATGGTATCAGATGATGAAGTACTCCTTGTGAGACATCAAACTAGTGGAAAGCCACGTGAGGTTGGAGACTATGCTCGTAAGCGAACTAAGGCTTGAGAGGTGCTGAAGTGGGCCATCTCGCGTTAAAGTTAAGGGTCAGTACGAAATTAGAGCACTCGCGACAGAGCGATGCATCGGTGATATTGCTTCTAAGCAATGTCGGTGATCGAATTGGAATGTATTCCCAAAAGGGAAGGCCAGTGCAAAGAAGAGTTCTTTGCGTACCGAATGGCGAGTGAGGTTGGAGCGCGTAGAGTCGTCGAGTATCGACTTGCGCTGCCACTATGACTTGCAAGACCCGTGATACACTTCTGCATCACACTTTGCAAATGAGTTTAGGATTAAACCCACGTCCTTCAGTATGAGCCGCTTCTGGAACCACGATTGTGTGGAGCCGCTTTGGAGTGGGAGAATGAGTCGGTACCCTCAATTACTCGCGGAGCTAAATTGAGGCGTGGTTTGAATTTCGCGGACGAAATTCTTTTTAAGGGGTGGAGAATATAACATACCAGATTTTGGTATAAAAATAAAAATAAATAAAAATAGTGTGAGAAACTATTTTTATTGGATTTGTAGAAGTAAAACATAAGTCAGAAGTGACTTGTGCTGAAATCGGAATGAAAACAGAAGATTTAGACTTTATGTTGAAAACGGAACAGATAAATTAGCAGAAAATGCACGGTCTCAGAAAATTATGAAAATTGGAGGATAAGTCAGAAATATTTTTATGAGATTAGATTTAAAGTTTCATATTTTTCTGACACTCGTAGAGTGAGAAATAAAATCCGACAGCTATCTGATAAAGATTATAGTTCGGCACAGTTTTCGGTGACCAAATGGGGTCGAAACTGAAAACTTAAAATATATTCTTGCTCAGTACGTAAAACCGAACATGACTGTCAAGTTTGAGCTCAAACGGACATTCAGGGAGCTCCGGTGAAAGTTATCAGATTTCAAGCTGCCTGGAGTGAATAGTATTTGAGGGGTATTATATAGAAGATGACGCTTCTTCTCCCTCAACCGTGCGCCACACACACACCCGCACGCCACACACGCACACACGCTTGGAGAGGGAAAGAGAGAACCCACCCATTTTCTCTCTAAATCTCTCCCAAAATTGAAGGTTTTGGTGGAGAAGCAAGCTTGGAAGATGATCTTCATCATCTTCGTCTTCTTCCTCTCCATTAGAGCAAGCTTTGAAAGTAAGCTTCAAACCCTTTAATGGTATTTCTCGCTAGTTTGGTTTTTAAGCTCTAAGAATGGGTTTAGAGGTATTCTAGCATGCTAATTAGAGGTTCGATGCTTGAAACCGAGGCTCTAATGGTGGATTTTTACCTAGTTGTAATCTAGGGCTCAAAAATGCTAGTTTTGTAAATATGAGGGTTTGATCTCATTTGACCCTCTATAAACCTAATTGCTAGGTAAACGAACGCGTTGGCGAAGACGGTTCGGCGATTCGTCGAGCCGTTGCGAAGTTATTAAAGAAACGGGTGTTTAGGCTTCGTTTCCGCCTGGAGGGCCGAGGCGATATCGTAAATTCATGAAAATGAATTTGAAGCATCGTGGCACATAACCGAAGACCTTTAATTTCCGGATCATGGATTGGAGGTCGTTCGGGTGGTCGCGCGAGAGATCTGGCCAAACCGGGTGCCGGGTGACGCGGGAGGCCAATTGCAAGTGTCGACAAGCAATCGGAATGCGAAATGAGGTGGGTTGTGCTTACCGAAGCGACTAGGTCCCCTGTATGTCTAAGTAAAGTGAATTCGTGTTGATGCATATAAATGCTAGATGAATGTATGTTGTAAATGCTAAAGAAAATGCATGTTAAAGATGTAATATAGAAATGCTAGAATGCATGAGGATATAGTAGGAATGATGCTAGTTAAAAGCATGAGATAAATGACATTTGCATGTTAACATAAAGTAAAGAATATGCTAGTTGTAATGTATAATGATAAGTTGTAAAGAATGCTAGTTTGGATAAGCATGTTATATAAATGTTAGATAATGCATGTTAGTGACATAGTGTAAGAATGCATGTCATGGAAATGCTAAATGTAAGCATGTGGCTAATACTAATATATACTTGATAATCATGTTATAGAGATACTAATGTTAAGAAATGGACATGGGCATGTGGACATATATATATATGCACATAGATCGAGTGGCATTAAACCTAGAGTCATGAACATAGGTTGAACATGGATGATATGAACCTAGTGCCAAAGAATATAGGTTGGACATCAAGTGGCATTAAACCTACTATTTTGAACATAGGTTGAACAAGTATAGTGTGAACCTAGTGTCATGAACCTAGCAAACACTTGTGGCATTTGAGCATATATATTTTGTACCATTCATGCATGATAGGGCTAAGTACATGTGAACCTTGGTTGCTTTCAATGACATGTTTCTAACGAAGTTGAACATAGAGAAAGGTAGAACCATAATGGACATGTATGTTAGGACCCTATTATTGTGTGAATGTGAGAGTTGGACTTGGACATTAGTGAACAAAGGTGACATGGACAATAGAGACATTGATTGGCATAGAGAACATAGTTGTTAAACATAGTTTAACCAAGAGTGGCATTGAGACAAGAATGACCTAGAGAGCGGCATGAATAAATAGGTAGAAAACCTCTTATGATTGTGGCATTTGTGGCATTGTGGCTTATGGCTATACATTCCCAAATTGGGAAATTGGATCATACTCACATTGAATCTTGGCTTGAGGGCGGTCGCTCCCCCTCAAGCGGTGTGTTTCCGGAAATCGACACCACAGGGAGCGAGCTCCCTGAAGACGGTCCCTAGGGGTGGTTCGAGGCCCCCTGCTTTGACGGGATTTTGGGTTGTGAGTTCGAGGGGAACTTGGTGAACCTCGATGCAATTGGGTAAAAGCCAAGTGAATGTACATTAACCGTTATGAGCTATAGATTGAGTATCCCTGTCGAGTGGATTTGGGGCTGAGGTGTATGTGAGACGTCCATTACCTCGAGCCGGGTATTGGTGCGGTGTTCCGCAGTTGATTGACTCGAGACCGAGTCGGGTAGTTAGCTTGGCTAGGGTAGAGGAAAATCTTAGGAGCAAGTAACCAATGATTGTAAAGTGACAGGATGTATAAAATTATGAAAAAGCTATGAATAGCATGATAGAAAGTAAAATCCTTTATTCCACTTGATAGTTGCATGATTCGCATATAGCATGGCATTATTGCATTCGTGAGGCAAGGTATGGTTTTATTAGTTGCATAATAAAGATATATATCTATCTGTTTATTGAACTAACTTGCAGTTGCCTCCCTTGGACCTATTGGTCGAGCTTTTCCCTTGGGTGGCCGTACCCACTGGGAACCATGGAGTTGGTTCTCACCCCACGTGGTTTTGGGGTGTTACAGGTTCACACGTGAGCGGCGCGGCGGCGCGAGGCGAGAGCGTAGCATCATAGTTAGCGCCCTACCACCGAGACCAGAGATAGCGGTACCCCGAGTCGGTTACTTAGGGATGTAAAAAATGAAAAGTATCAAGTTGTAATAATCATGTTAAATCGGATTGTATTTGGCAGTTAAGTGAAAGCTAGTGTAAATGTAATATGAGAATTGTGATGTAAAAATATATGAATATGAATGCATGTAATAACATAGGATGTGTTATGTTGTTTCATACCTTCCATTATGCAATCTTTGATTGAAATGTGTTCCTGGTTGGAACTTTGTACATTGTATTGATTGCGACGCCTTGAATGTACGGGGGAGACTCTGTCCGCGGTACAGGGAAAACCCTGTCCGTTCGGCGGTCTGTTGCGGCGCCGCGACACGGCCAAATAGGCGGGCGGTCGCGGGGCGTGACAGGCAGATTTCTACGTAGTCGATCCTTTCTTCTCTTTTATGATTGCCTACTTTATGATGCACGAATATTGAATATCTTGCATGACATTGAGTATTCATCGATCTACACTATGGTTACCTTGTCTTATAGTATCATGATTACATGTTGAGTATCTTGAACACTATTGGGTTCTCGTTAGTCTACTCTATGGTTATTCCACCTTGTAGATCCATGACTGATTTAGTGGGTTGAGTAGCACTTCGTTGTTGGATTATCATTGCATGACATGGTGTTCGGTTGCATTTTGTGAATAGTGATACAATTTTATGGACCTGATAGGGTAGTGATATAACGACATTCCTTCGGGAAGATAGACCTGATTTGGTAAGATATGATTGTGACTATTCTTTCGGCTTATCACCGTTGTTGGCCATTGAGCATATTATGTCGATCGCCACAGCTCATGTGCATTTCACGCACACCAGCAGTCTGATCCACTACAAAAGGGTGTTCTTTTTTCGAAAAGTGGTTGGGAGTACCAACCTGTAAGCCTAGGAGCTTATACTAGCGTTACATGCCTGTTAGAGCAGGAGTGGCATAGCCTGAGGTCTTTTGACAGTCAATTGGGTATATTTGTATTATCAGTTTCAGTTGACGCATAGATATTTCTCTATCTCCCTTTGCAGTAGTGGTTGTTCATATTATTGTTATAGTTATTTCCTGTTTAGTTATCATTTCTACTGTACTAGTTTGACTATTGATTATAGTTGTTCATTGCCTTATTATCTTACTTTACAGTAGTAGCTCCTTTTGTGACTATTGGTAGTTGCTATTCGTTGTTATCATATTTAATTTACTTGTTACTATTGCTGGTTATCCCTTCCGTTTGCCGGTGTGTACAGCTTGCCTTTATCGGCTTGTGATATCCACTAGGATGGGGAGATATATTTATATGTTCTTACACCCCACCCTTTTTTTAGGTAGCTCGGGTGGTGAGAGTCGGGATGGTACAAAAGAATGGTATAGTTAGATCACGTTAGCGGTTCTTACTCCGATTCTTTTTCTTTTACTTCTTTTAGTAGACTAAACAATCGAATAGTTCAGTTAGATGATCGATTATTATTGCTTGAATAATAATCGTGGATTTCTATAATGTTGGAATTTCTAGTATGCATAAACTCAGAGTTTTTAAGGATTTCTAGTATATCGTTCATTGAAATCTTGTTATCTAGTCTTCTACCCCTCGAGGTAGTCGATTTTTAAAGATTGAGTTTTTTTGTAGGAAACAGCTTTCGAAAAGCCTTTCGAATCGTTTTTAATTAATGAATAATCAGAGTTTAAAAACAATGTTTCTGGGTGGGAAGCACTCTTAAATAGAATGATTGTTATATTATCCACCGCATCATCCGGCGCCTAAAGAGTGCTTGGAGGCATGCATCACTTTTAAGGATGGTTAGCTGTATGTAAATTCTTCGCATCAATTGTCTATGGATTTGTTGAGTGTAGATTGTGAGTTATGATTTTGTTGATGTTGTTGATCAGTATGCCATGTAAATATAAAGTAGACTCTATCCGTGTGGGCAAAGGAATTTGTATTTATGGCGGGTCTGTATGTCACGTGGGCCAGGCCGTTTCAAAAAAAAATAATATTTTCGCAGCTCTGATTTATAAAAACAGTACTAATTTATATCAAGTCTTTACTAATTAGGTCCCGGGGAGTGACACAGAGAGAGAGAGAGAGAGAGAGAGAGAGAGAGAGAGAATCTAGCTAGTTACTAACCTCTTAAGAGAATAGAGGCCTTCGTTCTAGCAAATTATTTTTGATGATGGAGGATCCTAATTGATAATTGGTACTATTAAAGTTGATCTATACTGTTAAAATGTTTGAAAACCAAATCTTATTATTTTACTACTATTATGAAGCTCATCGAAGAGTAATAAAATGAACAGCACAAAAGGAATAACCTTATGAAAAATAGAGGTTAGACCTTTTTAATTAAAGATCGGAGTTGTTCAACATTATCCATATAGCAAAAAAAGCTTTCGGCCAAAATTTCAAGCGGTTTAGATTGTTCTACAATTTTGAGGCCATATAAGCCATAAAAAAGCTATTGATTTTGAGGCCCTTTGATCACTTCAAACACTTCAAACGCTTAAAACACTCTAGATCAACTTTAATGGTTTTGATCGTTGGTTTGAAATTCCTATCAGAAAAACGACGTGATAGAATGATGACTTTTGTTCTCGTAAAAGGATAATAACTAAATTGTCACGCCCCGGGGTCGATTTTGAAAGCATTTTATAAAGAATACTATTTCAGAAATCAGAGTTGCCGAAAATGTGCCTTTTTTTTTCAACCTGACCCACGTGACGTACAGACCCACCATAAATACAAAGTTCCTCTGGCCACACGGACAAAGTCTCCTTTGTATTTGCACGGCGTACCAACAACATCAAGATCACAACAACAACTTACATATCCCAATCCACAAGCAATTTATGCAATGTATTTTCATACAGCTAGCGATCCTTAGAAATGATGCATGCCCCTAAACACTCCTTAGGCGCTGGATGATGCGATGCACAATACAACAGTCATCCTATTTAAAAGTGCTCCCCACCCAAAAGCTTTGTTTTTAAACCCTATTCAATCATTTTTAAAAACTATTCAAAAACCTTTTTTAAATTGTTTCCTACTCGAAAATTTCATTTTGAAAACCTACTATCTCGAGGGGTAAAAAATCACAACGCATAAGTCCGAATACCAATGATCCATAAATCTCCAATTATTCAACAAATTTAGTTTGTATGCATAATAGAAAAATCACCAACTCAAACAGTTCAAAAATACTCAAGCATTTATAGTGATCATCTAACTGAACCATTTAATTGTTAAATTACTAAATGCAAAAATAAAATATAACCGGGGTGACGGTCACTACTGCAGTCTAGCTAGTATGTCCTCCCGTTGCGCTAAAAGTCAACTTCTTTCCCGAACAACCTGAGAAAATGGGGGGTAAAAAACCACAATTAAGGTTTTCCAGTGGGTACGATAGAGTCACGAAGGCAAATCGTATTCACTGAAAAATAAGGTGATAGAACAACAGATATGGTATGATATAAGAGCAACTACAGTAGTAATAGAAACAAGATAGTAAATTAGCAAGAACCGAACTACTGCTTTAACAAAAACTCAACTAAACAGATGCTTCAAGGTATATAATCCAAAACCAAACCCAATCTGGTGCCTTCCATATTGGTCCAAAGACCTCAAGCGTTGCCTGTCACAGAGCATACACTGACTTGATTTATGCGTCCACCGACGACCTATCCGGATACGTACACCCCCTGGTTGGTGGCGAAACCAACCAGTGTCTAGAATACACAGTGCTGTGACTAAATCATGCTAATATGCTCGATACGAAAATCGGTAGAAAATCGGTGCCTTGGCCGAAGCTAGATGCAAGGGCATACAACGCTGAACCATGATCAACTAGATCGAAACACACGACAAAAGAGTCGATGTGTTGCCTGGACCCAAGATCCACAAATATACAACATATGCAAGCCTGCTCTATATGTCTATCAACAACTATCATCATGCAAGCAACAAGTATAGATGAACGAACCATAGCAAACGCAATCGACATGTAGAGACAACAATACTGATATAGAAGAACAGGAAAAAGTGAAACGATCTTACAGACTACCAGCTCGAAGCACCCACATGTCACAATCGCGTCAGAAACCTGGATGCACAATACATCTACCGGATCTACGAAGATCCACCGGGTCAGTATCCAACCCACAAATCCAAAATACATGACTCACGAACTCTACACAAATCCTCGAAATCGGTTTCCTAAAACCGTTCACCGTAACTCACCGGAAGTCCCAAAAATCACACCGGGATGCCGTCGAGAACCACTAAGTGTCCCGAAACTCATTGACTCGTGCTATGAGTCACCTGCTGCCACAAAACACATCAATTTGGATGTCTTGGCAGCAAACACAAGGTAACACAAACAAACAATTATCGTCGGATAATTGTTCGGATCCGGGTTCCAGGAAGTGTCAATTTCGACACCGGAACCCTCCGTCACTCACCCGTCATCTCCGAACCCTCGATATGACGATGGTGACCAGCTGACAAGGCTCAGCGAGAACTCTCAGGGCAAACAATCACTGTTAGATGAAATCCAAACCGAAACTGCATTCGCCAGCGAATTTCGCCGAGAAACACACTGAAATCGCTATTTGATTTCCGCAAAAGCTATCGAACCTTGGACGATCAGTCCAGAGGTCACCACATACACATACGTACTGCCCACAGTAGCCATAAGATGCACAATTGCATAAAAGTCCCTACATTTACATAAAATCCTATTATTTTATATAAATCAGGTGATTTTGTGGCTCGTTAACGCAAACTAAGGACTTCCGAAGTACGCCGAGACACGTACTGACAGGTCTTGATGTGCCAGAGGCCGTGCTCATGATCCAAAGCACAACGGCTCACTGTAGGAGGCACGGGAGTGACCCGAACATTCAGCGAATAGCGCGCACTCGGGGAAAACTGCGCCGAAAATACAGTTTCGGCAACTGCTGATCCTAAATGAGGAGAGCAATGTGATCAGCACTGACCAACGATCACCGTGCTCACCTCCGAAGGCATCGGGACTGTCACACCCTGGGACCCAGCGGAAGCCCGCCCGGTGTGTGTCCAAACCCGCCATATGCCTACAACATATAAGGCGTCTAGAACAAAGCGATAAATAAAAAGAGGGACAAGAACAACTAACATGATATCAGAACATGTGTATTTCTAATCTCTAAAGACAATCAAGTGATAAAAAAACTAAATAACTAAACATAAACCATAAGGTAGTGTATACAACACAAGATCCACAAGATAAAACTAAATACAAAATGGGGGTCTCTATACATCAGGTACAAAAAGTCTCTCTCTCTCCAACTAAAGCAAAAGGGGAGATGACCACCTAATATGAGCATGGCGCTATCTAGCTAAAGGCAACTCCCTTGCCGCGGTCGCTAGCTTCTCCCGGTGTGGAAGGCTCTATAAACAAAAACAACAACACAAAGGGTGTGAGAACTATTAATTAATAGTTTTCAGTGGGTATGCCGCCGACATCAGTGAAATACACCACTAGGCTATAGAGGCATGAGTAGAAAAAAGAACTGAAGTAAACAACAAGTATATTTAACAAATATAATTTTGCTAAGCTACTATGCCTCAATTTAGCATGATGTTAAACATATGATACTACTAATCTATCATGATTGAGTATATCCAATGAGTATACTAGTATACTCTAAACATGTCCACATGTATACAAATATGCACCAAACGTGATTAACAAGTATACTACTATATCCAACAACTGTACTACTATGTCCAACCAATACCTACTATCAAGTAGTAATTGTCACTTAGTTGTTTACATGTTATTTTCCAATTCCAATCTAGGACCTACACAAATGTAGTCCCACTTGCGCCGCCTAATGATCCCAGCGTTTCCCACTAAATGTGACTGTCCCACGGCGACCCAATAGGCACCCAATCCAGCACGGGCGAGCATATGTCGCGTAGGCCAACTCCGGAGTGCCGGCTTGTGGGAAGCGACCCTCACAAGCATGTGCGAATGAGCACAAATGGCAAGCAAGCATGATCAATATATATTCCAAGTCCAATGCCACTTTATGACATCATTGTTTTCTATGTTTAGCATATGTCCATTGTTCATAAGCAAGTAAAAGCTTGTCATATCACTACATATAACATGATTTCTAACATATCATGAGAATGCTATTTCACATGCAACTTACTATGCAATTCTCTCCCTACTACATAGGGGCCATACAACATAATACATGACATATGCATTTTATGTATCTAAAATTTCATTATACTCTATCTAGCATGAATATGCATGATTTTCTATTTTTACAATAAAAAATATAACATAGAGGAAGTTTACCCATTTCGATGAGGTCAAACCCACCGATTACTCCCGGAATCCCCTTCGTTTGTGCAAACGAGCATGCCCACTAGTCTCCTAGCTCCGTAACAAAATTCTAAGAGGGTTAGGGGCAACGAACGAACACCCCACGAGCTCATCTTTAACCAACCCAAAAAGAGGTAGAAACTCACCTTAGATGGTGTAGAGCTCTTCCAAACTCCAAATGGAAGCTAGAATACTTCTAATCCCACTTAAAAGGAAGTTCTACACCCATCAATTAAACCCCAAAAGCTACAAATCAAAAACCCCCAAATAAAACCCTAGATTTCTCATTTCTAGATTTTCATTACAAAAATCCACCAAAATATGATCCAAAGGGAAGATCAAGGTTATTAACCTCTCTTGAAGCTCCAAACCTAGTTAGAAAGGTGCTAGGGTTGAAGTTCTATCCTCAAACAAGCTTCAATCCTTGCTCCAAGGCTTCTCTAATGGTGGAAAAACCACCAATATGCAAAAAGGAGCAAAGTGGAGAGATCAACCTCAAAATCCAAGGAAAAAGAGAGGGAAAAGGCAAAGAAAAATGAAGAGGAAAACCCACCTTTTCTCTTCTTTGGTCGCTGCACAAAAAGCCCCAGCCAAAGGGCGTGAGGTATATAATGTGTTGCAACAATTACAAAAAAAAATCCTCAAAAACCTGCAGTCTGCGGACTGCACTGCGTACTGGTACGCGGGCTGAAGTACCGGTACCCCACAGCAGCACGCGCAAACCTGAGCCTCGGTCAAGCGAGAAATTACACAGGGTACCGGTACCCTCGCAATGCCGTACCGGTACCAGGTCCAATACCGGTACTCGGGCAATACAGTACCGGTACTCTGCCTCGCAGAGCTCAACCCGAGAGCAGCCCAAAACCTGCAGTTTAGAGGTTTTTGGCGCTAATTACTCATCCTCGCTCCTCGAGACGCGAGTAATAGGTCGGAACACAATAGGCGACCCTCCAGAAAACCTGAAAAAGCTCAGAACACTAATCAAACACTCGAACCTTGCAATTCACTAAAGTTCAGTGTGCTACATTTTCCCCTCCTAAAAAAGAGTTTCGTCCGCGAAACTAGAAAGCCAGTTACCTCAAGACTCCATCAGAAAAAGATGGGGATAGAGCTCTTACACTGTACTTTCCAACTCTCACGTGGCCTCGCGTTCATCATGGTTGCTCCAAAGAACCTTCACATAAGGAATATCACGATTCCGTAGCTTCTCCACCTCGCGAGCTAAAATTCTTACCGGTTGCTCTTCAAAGCTCAAGTCCTCTCTCAGCTCCAATGGCATAGCATCTAAAACATGAGCTGGATTGAAGATGTACTTTCGGAGTACCGAAATATGAAAAACATTGTGTACCCCCGATAAGTTCGGCGGTAGGGCCGATACGCTACCGGGCCAACACGTTCCAAAACCTCATACGGTCTAATAAACCGGTGGCTCAACTTTCCCAGAATTCCAAATCTTCTAATTCCTTTTGTCGGCGAGACCTTTAAAAAGATATAATCTCCAACTTGAAATTCAAAGTCTCGTCGTCGTTTATCCGCATAACTCCTCTGTCTGCTCTGAGCCGTCAACAATCGCTCTCGAGCAAGGCGGACTTTATCCTCTGCTTCCTAGACCACATCAGGGCCTAAAGCCAATCTCTCACCAACTTCACTCTAATGAAGTGGCGATTTACATTTCCGTCCATAAAGTGCTTCGAAAGGTGCCATCTTGATGCTTACTTGATAACTATTGTTACAAGCAAATTCCGCTATAGGTAAGTGTTGTGACCATCCTCCCTGAAAGTCTATTACGCATGCTCGAAGCATATCCTCCAGAGTCTGTATAGTACGCTCAGATTGTCCATCACTCTGAGGGTGGAAAGCGGTGCTGAAATCTAATCGAGTGCCTAATGCCTATTGTAGGCTTCTCCAAAAATGAGATACAAATCTGGGATCTCGATCACACACTATAGAAGTAGGCACTCCATGAAGTCGCACAATCTCATCAAGATATACCTGTGCGAGTCTCTCTCCGACCAAGTCGTGTGAATAGGAATGAAGTGTGCCGATTTAGTCGACCTATCCACGATCACCCAAATAGCATCATGCCCGGCCTGAGAGCGAAGCAATCCAACAACAAAATCCATGGTGATCTTTTCCCACTTGCACACTAGAATAGGTAAACTCTGGAGCTTTCCCGCGAGAAGTTGGTGCATAGCTTTCACTTGTTGACAAGTTAAACATCGAGCTACAAACTCACCAACATCTTTTTTCATTTTGGGCCACCAATACAATAACTTCAAGTCCTTATACATCTTGGTGTCTCCCGGATGTAAAGCATAGGGTGCACGGTGAGCTTCAAGAAGGATATCCTCTTTAATTCCTTATTCTGCCGGTACACAAATCCGCTTGCAGAAACGCAACAACCCTTGATCTTCCACAAGGAAATCACCGGTGTAACCCTCAACCATCTTAGCTCGAATCTTTTGCAACTCTACATTGTGAACTTGCTTTTCTTTAATCCTTTCCAATAATGTAGGTTGCACCACCAACGCCATCAATCTCAAGGGTGTATCAAGAGCCACTACTTCCAACTCCAACCGTTTCATCTGCTTAATCAACAATGGTTGTGTGGCTACAAGTATCGCCAAGTTTTTCACCGATTTTCGACTTAGCGCATCTGCCACCACGTTAGCCTTACCCGGGTGGTAGAGGATCGTCAAATCATAATTCTTGAGTAGCTCCAACCATCTGCGCTGCCTTAAGTTCAACTCCTTCTGAGTGAATAAATACTTTAAGCTCTTGTGATCAGTGTACACCTCGCACCGCTCACCATAAAGATAATGGCGCCATAACTTTAATGTAAAGACTACGGCCGCCAACTCCAAGTCGTGAGTAGGATAATTCCTTTCATAATCTTTCAATTGGCGAGAAGCATAAGCGATCACCTTTCTGTCCTGCATCATGACACAGCCCAATCCGTTAAAGGAAGTATCGCTATAAATCACATACCCTACTCTAGCAACTGGCAAGGTCAAGATCGGGGCGATCGTCAATCGATTATTTAACTCTTGGAAGCTCCTCTCGCACGCATCATTCCAAATGAACTTGGTGCCCTTGTGCGTAAGCCACGTGAGGGGGGTAGACAATTTTGCGAACCCCTCAACAAATCTCCGATAGTAGCCGGCCAATCCAAAGAAACTCCGAATCTCCGTGACACTTGTCGGTCTAGGCCAATCCTTGATAGCTTCAATCTTTCTAGGATCCATGGCTATACCTGCTCCAGATATCAAGTGCCCCAAAAATGCAACTTCTCGACGCCAGAATTCACATTTCTTCAGCTTTGCAAAGAGCTTCTTTTCCCGAAGCATTTGAAGTACAAGTCTCAAATGCTCTTCATGATCCTCGTCACTTTGGGAATAAACCAAGATGTGGTCGATAAACACCACGACGAGCCTGTCTAAATAAGGCTTGAAAATACGGTTCATTAGATCCATAAAAGCTGCCGGGGCATTAGTAAGTCCAAACGACATAACAGCAAACTCATAATGTCCATACCGTGTTCTAAAAGCCGTCTTCGACACATCCTTGGGCTTAATCTTTAGCTGGTGATATCCCGACTACAAGTCGATCTTGGAATACACCTTTGATCCCTGAAGCTGATCAAATAAATCGTCGATCCTCGGTAACAGATACTTATACTTAATCGTAACTATATTAAACTCACAATAATCCACGCATAAGCGAAGTGATCCATCCTTCTTCTTGACGAATAATACCGGCGCTCCCCAAGACGAAACACTCTGCCGGATGAAACCTTATCAAACTATAGTGTTCCAGAGGTTTGGATAGGATCGGCTACAGTATCAGTGACTAGTCGGCACATCTGGAGAGTGTCAGACTGAGTCGGAATCATTTCTGCACAAAATGGGTGTAGAAATGGACTTATCGCACTCAAAGGAGCAAAACTGGAGTTTTGCCAGTTTCGAGTGCCCAGAACTGGGTTTGGGTCACCCAGAACTTGAGTGCTGATTTGAGCAGAAACTGGAAGCCAATTCGGATCCTATGCTTTGAGCGCCCAGAATAGGGTCCGAAAGTTCACTTTGGGAGTATCGTTTGCGCCGACACGCGGCTGGTGGTAGGTGAGGTCCGTCGGAACAGGATTTGGGCGCAGCACACCATGGGCGGAGGAACCGAAGTGGTGTATTTGTGCAGCCTGGAGGTTTCGGACGCCCAGAACATGGTTTCGGGCGCGCGAAACTGTTCGTTTTTGCAGGAGCAACAGGTTTGCAGTGTTTGTTCTTGGGGCTTATCTTATTCTTTCACCTCACTATAAATAGATGGAGTATGACCCTGGTGAACTCTTTTCATCTCTCCTTTACAGTGAAGCCTACAATTGCATTCCAACCTCTCAAATCACTCCAAATTCCACAATTTGCACATTGAGGATTTCAATTCTGGCAGTTTTCCAGCAGCGAACTTCGGCGTTTTGGCTCGTGTGCGACGTAGGAAGCTCCGATTGCCACGAAATTTGGTTTGTTGGTTAGAAGACTTCCTGAAGATTTCGTGAAGCCCTTTTTGGCAACATTTGGTTGAGGTTTGTCTAGTCAATTTGGCCTTTTACTGAGCTACTGTCATGCTTGAGCTGAAACTGTGATTTCTTGTGTTTTCATAGATCAATTCTTAGAGAGAGCTGGATTTGCGACCTGAGCTTAGTGTGCTATCATTCTCCACTGGTTTTGGAACTTTCCTTCATCTTATTTGAGCTTTGGAAGGTGAAGTTGACATTGTAATTGAAGAAAATTAAGTTTAAATGCTGAATTTTGGACTATTGATGGAGTTTTGGTGATTTTGTGTGTAGACCCATAGTGAGGCTTGTTGCTGGTTGTGGCTGAGTTTGGTAGGGATTCCGGCGACTCCTCACTGCCGTGGACTTAGCACTAGAGGTGGGTTAAAGTGATGCTTACCGAATTCTGCGGATTTCCTCCTATGCCTAGTTGATGTCAGCATGTATAGTCTTTCTTGTATATCATATTAATTAGCTCAAACTCATGGATTTGCATGCTTTTGAAATCTGAATTTGGAGCTTAGAATGTTAATTAATTATACATGTTCGACTTGGAATTAACTTAGGAGAAAACTAGCGATTCTACACCATCATATGTTAAAACTACCAGATTTAGCTCTAGAAGCCGTAGTTTGTTAGTATCGACGTAGTTTGTCACGCACTGAGGCCGCCAATTTGGTCAGTTCGGGCACGCCGACAGACGCCGAACGGACAGCACCTCCCATGTCCGCCCAAGGCTCTAGTCCACAAGTATAATACAAGCAATTCAACAAGATGAATGCAATTATACTAGGCTCGCTTGAGGGCAAGCAACAACTAAACCACAAGTGAAAGCATCTATGCTATAACACTAAGCCATTCAACATACATGTCATTTGATTACTTTTTAATCAAATACAAGTAACTATCCAACTTGCATTCATTCTCATTCTTTCACATTTACATCACATTGGCATTCTTCCAAAATATAAATTTTACATCTCTTTATATTTCTAGTTCAACATACAAAAGTTGATTATACATAGGGAATGCCTACAACTCCGAAGGCCGCTATCTACGGCGCTAGACTCTTACCTCGATCCTCCGCCGCCGTGCTCGCGCATGGATCTGCAGGGTTATTGGTAGTGTGAGAACTAAAAGAAGTTCCCAGTGGGTTCGGCCGCCAACTGCGCTGACTCGTCCACTATGTCTATTCAGGCATATGTATTTCAAGAAAAGTAGATAACAAACCATCTAATGCCACTAATACAATGCCTGTAAGAAAGCTGTCAGCAGATATATAGTCATGTACAAGATAATTATGCATGCATGTACAAGATAATTATGCATGCTCTTCAACTGGCGCGAAGCATACGCAATGACTCGCCCATTTTGCATAAGAACACACCCGAGACCATTGTAGGAAGCATCACTATGCACCACGAAGCTCTCTTCCGACGTCGGCAATACAAGTACCGGGGTCGATGTCAACTTTTCCTTTAGCTCTTGGAAGCTTCGGTCGCAACCGTCGCTCCACACAAACTTTACTCCCTTGTGCGTTAGGTGCGTGAGAGGAGTAGTGAACTTCGCAAACCCCTTGACAAAACGCCGATAGTAGCCCACCAATCCGAGGAAACTGCGGACTTCCGCCACACTCGTCGAGCGAGGCCAATCTCTAATCGCCTAAATCTTTCTTGGATCCACCGAGACTCCGCTGTCGGATATCACATGGCCTAAGAAGGTTACTTCCGAAAGCCAAAACTCGCACTTCGTTAACTTGGCGTAAAGCTTCTCGTTCCGGAGTATTTGCAACACGGTTCTCAAATGTTCCTCGTGTTCTTCCTCACTCCGTGAATAAACTAACACGTCGTCGATAAACACCACGACGCACTTGTCCAATAGCGATCGAAAGACCCGATTCATTAAGTCTATAAACACTGCCGGGGCATTAGTAAGCCCAAACGGCATCACTGCGAACTCATAGTGGCCATACCGTGTACAGTACGCCGTTTTGTGCACATCATTCGGCCGGATCTTCAACTGGTGATATCCCGACTGAAGGTCTATCTTCGAATATACCCGCGACCCCTGCAACTGATCAAACAGGTCATCTATTCTCGGCAACGGGTATTTGTTCTTGATCGTCACTTTTTTCAACTCGCGATAGTCAACGCAAAGTGGAAGTGTGCCATCCTTCTTTTTCACAAACAGCACCGGAACTCCCCACGGTGACACGCTCGGCCTCACAAAGCCTTTGTCGAGCAAGTCCTATAATTGAGCCTTCAACTCTTTAAGCTCCGCCGGTGCCATTCTATACGGAGCCTTCGAAATCGGAGCCACCCCGGGAATCAAGTCAATGACGAACTCGATCTCCCGATCCGGTGGCAATTCAGGTAACTCCGTCGAAAACACATCCGAAAAATCACACGCGAGTCGGATATTTCCAAGTTCTAGGTGCTCCCCTTGAGTATCCACGATGGTCGCCAAATAGGCCTTACATCCACCCTTGATCATCTTTCTCACCCTCGCCGCCGACACGGTAGCCGCGAAGCGCGAGCTTTTGCACGCTCGATACACCAACTCCTCTTGATTAGCCTCACAAAAAGTGATCACCTTACTTTCACAATCGATGCTGGCATAGTACTTGGAGAACCAATCCACTCCCAAGATAACATCAAAGCCCCACATCTGTTTCAATACTAGCAAGTCCGCCGGCATGATCCAATCGCCGATCTGAACAGGACAAGCTAAGCATTCGTCGTGCACCCTAAATGAATGTTTTGGTGCGTTAACCTACCAATAATCCGGGTTATGTACAACTTCCATGCCATGAGTCTTTGCAAATGATGCACCAATAAATGAATGCGATGCACCCGTATCGAACAACGCTCTTGCTCTAATGCCATTAATGAAAATAATACCTGCCACGACGTCGTCGGGTACGGCAGGCTGCTCCTCCACCTGAGTGGCGAAAACCCATCCACTCAGTGCACGTGATCCCTCCGGCTGACGCGGTACTGAAGAGCGCCGAGCCGACATAGCAGGCGGCAATCCTGCAGGCTGTTGTGGAGCATACTGAGCTGAAGCAGCTGACGGAGCAGGTGACGCGCTGCCCGGGCAATCCCAACTCGTGTGTCCCGCTTGGCCGTATCAAAAACACCTCCCGTCACGCTAAGAACAATTACTGGGCCTGTGATTTCCGCCGCAGATCACACATGGGAAGGTAGTCGTCTGACTCATCGACTGGCTTCTGCTTCCCCACCACGGCGATCTTGCGTACCGAGGGGGTCGCTTAGAACTCAACTGCCCCGCGGAACCACCAGCTAGTCGCTTCTTGGACTTCACATTGTCCTTGTCCTTGTCCTTTACAAACGCCTCTCGTTCCTCACGTGCAATGGCGTTGCCGCGCTCTACCCACAGCACGCGATCCAACACGTCTTTATAGGTCTTCAACCGGAGTGCATGAATAATCTTGAATATTTCTGGCCGCAATCCGCGCTCGAAGACCTTCGCCCGGTCCCGGTCACCATGAACCAAGTCCGGAACACAATTAACCCTGTGCGAGAACTCCCTTTCATACTCTCACTGTTCGCTCTCCTTGCCTCAACTTGCGAAAGTCCTCCTTGATCTTTCGCTTGTCGCTTTCAGGAAAGTACTCCATTAGTAGTAGCTCCCGAAATGCCTCCCGAGTCATGGAAGCAAGATCCAATGAGCGACTTTTCTTCGCTTGAGTCCACCATAACCGAGCCGACCCCTCAAAGCAATGAGCCGCTAGGTGAACTTTATCCTTCTCGAGGGTGTAGATATCCTCGAACAACGCTTCCATTGCGGTCAACCAATTCTCCATCGCCCATGGGTCCTTCACATCTCCGTCGAAAGTCGGAGGGTTGAACCGCTTAAAGACCGTCAACACCGCAAACGACCGCTCTTGCTCGGCCTAAAGTGCCTTCGGGAAAGGAGCTGAAGAACCCGAAGTTGTCGGAGAAATAGCCGTCACCGGTGCCGCCGCCATCGTCGGAGGAGGTGCTACAGGTGCGGGCGGGTCCTGGGGTACAGGTGCTGCTGCCGCCGCCTATTGAGCCACCAACTCATGGAACCGTCCTCTCTGCTCCCCCTGCAGTCGCATAGCGCCGGCCAAAGCCGCTACTTGGGCCTGCAACTCTCGTACTTCATCAGATCCAACTTGCTCAGGCACCCCACTAGGCGATGCCGGTGTGGATCTCGTCGACCGTCGAGGTGGTGCCATTACGTCCTGAAACGTAGCACACACATTAGTACTCGACACACGTGACCCTCACACGTTCCAACTTAACTACCCAATCAAGCGAAAGCAATCAAGTGTACTCATTTTCAACTTTCAGCATTATGTAGTCGGCCGCCTACATAAAACTTCAAGAAGAAAACAATAAGCATTCCAATCCATCTCTAACTCCTTTTAGAGAAGTAACACGACAACCCAATCCACTTAGCTTCCGCACTATCCGAGTTCACGTTACTCGTCTCCTAAGTCCCTAAGATCTCAAGTCCTATGGTCCCTAAGTCCATCATAGACTTTTGCTTTCACTAAGCTCTGATACCACCGTATCTGTCACGCACGACGCCGCCAATTTGGTCTGTTCGGGCACGCCGACAGACGCCGAACGGACAGCACCTCCCTTGTCCGCCCAAGGCTCTAGTCTACAAGTATAATACAAGCAATTCAACAAGATGAATGCAATTATACTAGGCTTGCCCAAGGTCAAGCAACAACTAAACCACAAGTGAAAGCATCTATGCTATAACACTAAGCCGTTCAACATACATGTCATTTGATTACTTTTTAATCAAATGACAAGTAAATCCAACTTACATTCATTCTCATTCTTTCACATCTACATCACATTGGCATTCTTCCAAAATATAAATTTTACATCTCTTTACATTTCTAGTTCAACATACAAAATTTGATTATACATAGGGAATGCCTACAACAGCGAAAGCCGCTATCTACGGCTCTAGACCCTTGCCTCGATCCTCCGCTGCCCCGCTCACGCATGGATCTGTAGGGTTAGTGGTGGCGTGAGAACTAAAAGAAGTTTCCAGTGGGTTCGGCCGCCGACCACGCCGACTCGCCCACTAGGTCTATTCAGGCATATGTATTTCAAAAAAAAGTAGATAACAAACCATCTAATGCCACTAATACAATGCCTGCAAGAAAGCTGTCAGCAGATATATGGCCATGTACAAGATAATTATGCATGCATGTTCTTGTTCTCATTCTCTTTGGCCTTTACCCAATTATCCCGGGGTACTCCTGATTCACCCCAAACTCACAATCCGCACATCCCATCTACCGGGGGAGGCACTTCGCACTACCACCTGAGGGATCTTCACCGGGGCACTCTCCCCGTGGTGTCTACACTCCGGAGTACACTGCTTAAGGAGGAGCGACCTCCCTCTAGCCGGAACCAAATGGAGTACGATCCATTCCTCAATTTGAGGAAGCATAGCCAAACCTGTCTCAATGCACATAGCCTCAATGCTAATAATAGGATGCCACCCTATCATATTTTCCACTATACCTGAGCCACACTGGTCCTGATGCCACAATGGTCATAATACTACTCTAGGTTAAACCTTGTTTAGGCATTCTCATTCTCGGTGCCAATTCTTGTCACTAATGTCAATGACACCTTTGTTTACTATAGTCATAGTCCTTTCTCACATTCACATAACATAGGGTTGTCACATTCTTTGTTCACATGGTTCTTTGTCAATTCATATGTTCTCTAAGCATATAATTGAATCTAAACCAATTATACATCCCACTACCCTATATGCATGAATGCTACAATATCAAGATGCTCAAATAAGGTAATATAGACATAGAAGGAAATTCGGTATTTCCGGATAGCACCTCCCACCTTGAAGGAATGCTAGGATGCTACGATCCAATTCTTGTGATTTTTAGACACCTACGTCGCGAGCTGGGACAATCTGTACCGATTTAGCCTTTTTCTTCAATATCTCCGCGTACGCTCGTCGGATTGCCGAACCGAGTGCATCAACACATTCGTTGACCTACCAATTAGGGTAAAAAGAGATCAATCCCAAGATTAGACCTCATATAAGCCAAACCCTAACATTCACCCCCTATAGAACATCATTTTTTCAAATCAAGTCCCTAGACTTGAAGAATCATGGGAAAAACCATCATAAGAGCTCCTAGATGCTCATACTAGAGGGGAATATCAAAACCCTAACTCAAAACTCATGGAACTCACCTTTGAGTCCCAAGCTTTCCTTGTACACTTGCACAATAGCAAGCAACCCCCTTGTCTTGATCTTCTTCTCCACCTAGATCCCTCCAAAACTCCTCCTTGGTCCAAGCTCTAGAGGGAAGGAGAGAGAGAAAGAGGGTTTTAGAGAGAGAGAGGGAAGCTAAAAGGTGTTAGGGTGAGAGAAATGAGAAGAAGATCTCATCTCCTAAACCTATACACCCATACACTTACACAATTGCACCTTAGCCTCTCTTATTTCACTATTTCCAATCAGCCCTTACTGGGCATTTTTCGCATACAGGGACCGGTCTCTCCTCGCAGGGACCGGGCCCCGAGAGCGCAACTCTCAGGACTTAGCCGATTTTTCGCCAATCTAGCTGGCTACGCGTACGGGGATTGGTCTCTCCTCCTGGGACCGGACCCCGAGAGCCCAAATTCAGGACTTAGCCAATATTCTCAACTTTTGCTCTCTCTTGGGTCCTTACACCCTATACATAGGTTCTAATGTACTTAAAACCCATTGTAATTCGTCCGACTCCGCGCTCCACTCGATTCGACGAAACTTGGCACGATTTATGGGGATGCGATATGTTACACAGTTGGTGGGCGAAAGATACCCAGGATTGTGTAGAATAAATTTACGCTCGTGCTGAGATGCCGAACTTATTTTTACAGCAGTGTTTAGGCTGTTCCGGATTGTCAGGTGCCATTGAGGTTGACGGTGGATCCAGATTGCTATTTTTCCATCAGATTGTGCCGAGGGCACGTGAGTTTGATTGTTAGACTCTGCTTACTTGACTATAGCCTGTGAGAGCCTGATTGAGCTCGACAGAGATACGCTTGTATACTCGGTTGGGTAGCGCCCACGAGTGCCACTCCGGAGTCGGGCTTTGTCCGTTTGCGTTGGTGTCATTTTGTCCTGGTTGGACTTGCTCTCCACTGACGATCTAGTGAGGTGGCAGTTTGTGTAGCTTCGACAGGTGGGACAGGTGTATTCACAGTCCCTAGTGAGATTGGGTCAAAGATTGCACTTTTCTATAGATAGTTAGTGTTGGATCATGATACTATAGTGGCATATAGCTGTAGATTGTTTTCAGTTCCTTGCTATGTGACGCACTGGACCTTTGCAAATTGCGAGGTTCGAGTGTTTGATCTGTGTGACGAGCCATCTCAGACTTTCTGAAGGGTCGTAGACAGTGTTCCGACCCATGGTTCGAGTCCCGAGAATTGTGGTTTGAAGCGGTGTACCAAAATCCAAAAAGTTGGATTTTTGGTTAGCTCTCGGGTTGCCTTCAGCGGGCTGCATACCGGTACGGGTTCGCTTGCTGTACCGGTACGTGATTGATGGCTGTACCGGTACGTGGTAGTGTACCGGTACACAGACCATTTCCCAGCAAACCCGAGGCTCGGGTTTGGCTTTTCGTGGGTGGTGTACCGGTACACAAACCCGTGTACCGGTACACAGTGCAGAGCGGGCTGTTTTCGTGGAGGGGTGTTTTTGCAATTGTTGCAACACCTATATATGACACCCCNCTTGTATTTGGGATTTTCTATTGTATTTACTTTATGTCTTATTTAGCGAATTTACAGTTTCATCCTTATTTCTTGTTGTAGCATTTAGACATTTATTACGCTCTGATACACCTAGATGTCTATTATTATGGCTTTATTATTGTTGTTTTTAGACGCCTTATATGTTGTAGACATATGGTGGGTCTGGGCACGCGCCGGGCGGGCTTCCGCTGGGTCCCGGGGCGTGACATGCTATCATTGAGCATACATCTTTAGACTTAGTGGGTTAGCCGTTTAGGTCGGTAGCGGTACCCAGTGAGGACTACTTCTTTTTGCAGTAGTTCTCACACCCAGTTGTTGGAATCTTTTGCAGAGCCTTCGGTTGCGGCTGCTGCTACTACTGATACTGATCGGGAAAAGGGTGTTGCAAGTTAGAGTCCTTCCTGACGAGTCAAAGAGTTAGAGGAGTACGAGCTACAGGTAGTTGTAGTTTTTGATTCTTTACATACTGATGTTGTACCTCGCTGGAGCGAGTAATTTTGTACCCGGATGCTATGTATGTATTGAACAACTGTTGTTATATATGTTTTATTTCTTTCTAGCAGCTCTATGCTACCGATTGTAATGTTGTGTGATTTCAGGTACAGGTATTCGTATACAGAAAAAAATTTTATGTATACGGTGGGTCTGTGAGCGTGTCCGGGAAAATGAGGAATCCGGGGCGTGACACCAACAAATCCTGTAATTGTGCCCTCAGCTCTTTCAACTCAGCCGGTACCATCCTATAGGGTGCCTTTGAGATTAGGGTAGTCCTGGGGACGAGATCTACCACAAATTCAATCTCCCTATCGGGTGGCATACCTGGTAGCTCAGCTGGAAATACATCACAAAACTCCCGCACTATCGGAATATCCTCAATCGTAGGGGTGTCATCATCACCCCTCAGCACAATACTAGCCAAATAGGCTACACAGCCCCTGTTGATCAACTGTCTAGCTCATGAAGAGCTAATCGTCATCGCAAACAGCGAGCTTTGACATTTCCTGAACAAAACTTCCCTCTGACTCGGTTCTCAAAAAGTTACCATTTGATTTTTACAATCGATAGTGGCATAATACCTTGTCAACCAATCCATGCCCAAAACCACATCAAACTCTTCAAGTTTATGCAATGCTAGCAAATCCACTGTCATGATCCAATCTCGTATCCGAATGTCATTTAATAAAATGATACTTGCTACCATATTCTCGGCTGCAGCCGCCTCTGCTGTCTGGGCCGCATACATGCGCTCGCTCGGGGCCTATCGCGACCCATCATTCTGTCGATGGACGGGTGGCCACCCAGTCTGGTAGTGCGTAGAAGGTGTCCCCTGGCTAGGTCCCGGTGAAGCCGGTGCCGATGCAGACGATGGAGCTAGAAAAGAACCCCTCGGGCAATCAGTCTGGAAATGGCCCTCCTGGCCACACAACTAGCACCTGTCCCTACGTCGTGTGCACTGCTGTGGGGAATAAGGATCACCACAGATCACATAACGCGGAGCCTGGCGACGATCAGATCCTCCACGCCGCGCGGAAGAGCAACGCCCTCGTAACTGGCTCCTAGGGTGTCTCGGCGGCCTCCTAGAGTGCGTCTGACTCGCACCCTCAGCAGCTGGTCTCTTTCCCTTACCATTGTCCAAGCCTTCACGATGCTCCTATACACCCGCCGTGCCTCTCTCCACAATGAGCGTGCGGTTCACCATATCCCGGTATGTCTGCAGGTTGGAGGATTGCACAAACTGGAAGATCGACGGTCGGAGACCCATCTCAAAAATGCGGGCCTTGTCTTCGTCATCCCGCACAACGAAAGGCACACAATGCAAGAGCCTTGAGAACTCCCGCTCGTACTTTGCCACTGTATGGTCTCCTTGGCGCAAGTTGTGCAAATCCTTTTCCATTTGCCTTTTGACGCTCTCCGAAAAGTAGTTTGGCAACAATAGCTCCTTGAATCGCTTCCATGTGATCGCCGACAAATCCGTATTGGGGTTATCCCGGATATCCGACCACCAACGATAGGCCTCGCAGTCAAGATGATGAGTGGCAAGCCAAACCGTATCACGCTCCTCCACAAAGGTGTCATGGAACAATTTCTCCATATGCATCAACTACTTTTCCACAATCCAGTGGTCAACTTTCTCTTCGTCAAAGATCTGGAGGTTGCACCTCATGAATTCGTTGAGGCGGTCCATAAGTCGGTCTCGCTCCGCTCCCTCAACCATCATAGGGAAAATCGCCCCTGCCGGAGGCGCCTGAGCCGGTGGTGTCGCTACAACCTCCTCCCGAGGCCCAACAACTGGTATAGCTTGTGATGCTCCAAGCGCAGGGGATGATGCCCTCGCTGCCACATCCTCAGCCGGTGCGTATGGTGTGGGATCCTGAGCCTCCCTAGCCGCTGACTGCTGAAGTAGGAAGTCCTCCAATCACTTCATATGCGCCTCCTGTCGGCGCGCTGCTTCGACTTATTGCTGAGCCGCCGCTGCCTGCTGTGTCACCAACTCAGTAAGGATCGAAAGCTGGGTCCTCAACACGCGGACCTCACTAGATTCGGAGGTAGCGGAGGTCTCTACCTTCTCAAAGTTCACCGCATTGTCCGCCCGAACAGATTTAGAGCGAGTAGTCAGCATAGCAAGCTACAACAACATAAAAGCGCAAATTAGTAAAACCCACACTATCGCAACCCCACTCAAGAGTAATAACACCCAAATCATGCGAAAGTAATGAAGTGTGCTTCGCTACTAACTCCCGATGTTGCGTTGTCGGCCGCCAACGTAACCCTCCGCGAAGTTAGAAGCCATACACTTCGATTAAACTCCAACCTTTTAAAGTTAATATAAAATCCAATCATAATACTTTCGCTTACAAGTCAAATAGACCCCGTCCCTCACGAGCCTATTTCCTATAGTCCAACCGACCTAAGATTTGCTAGGTCCACTAAGATTCAACCCTAGGCTCTGATATCAATATAATCTGTCACGCCCCGGGACCCAGCGGAAGCCCGCCCGGTGTGTGTCCAGACCCACCATATGCCTACAACATATAAGGCATCTAAAATAAAACGATAAATAAAAGGAAGGACAAGAACAACTGACATGATATAAGAGCATTTATATTTCTAATCTCTAAAGACAATCAAGTGATAAAAGAACTAAACAACTAAACATAAACCATAAGGTAGTGTATATAACACAAGATCCACAAGATAAAACTAAATACAAAATGAGGGTCTCTATACATCAGGTATAAAAAGTCTCTCTCTCCAACTAAAGCAAAAGGAGAGATGACCACCTAATATTAGCACGGCGCTATCTAGCTAGAGGCAACTCCCTTGCCGCGGTCCCTAGCATCTCCCGGTGTGGAAGGCTCTATAAACAAAAACAACAATACAAAGAGCATGAGAACTATTAATCAATAGTTCTCAGTGCGTATGCCGCCGACATCAGCGAAATACACCACGAGGCTATAGAGGCATGAGTAGAAAAAAGAACTGAAGTGAACAACAAGTATATTTAACAAATATAATTTTGCTAAGCTACTATGCCTCAATTTAGCATGATGTTAAACATGTGATACTACTAATCTGTCATGATTGAGTATATCTAATAAGTATACTAGTATGCTCTAAACATGTCCACATGTACACAAATATGCACCAAACGTGATCAACAAGTATTCTACTATATCCAACAAGTATACTACTATGTCCAACCAATACCTACTATCAAGTAGTAATTGTCACTTAGTTGTTTACATGTCATTTTTCAATTCCAATCTAGGACCTACATAAGTGTAGTCCGGCTTGCGCTGCCTAATGATCCCGGCATTTTCCACTAGGAATGTGACTGTCCCACGGCGACCCAGTAGGCACCCAATCCCATAAGGGCGAGCATATGCCGCGTAGGCCAACTCCAGAGTGCCGGCTTGTGGGGAGCGACCCTCACAAGCATGTGTGAATGAGCACAAATGGCAAGCAAGCATGATCATCATCTCAAGTACACGGTCATCATGTCTCAAACATGGTATAAGCACTAGCAACCCAAAGGTCTAGTTCTTTGCCACAATGTAAAGGTTTAACCATTTACTAAGTCTAATGCCACTTTATGACATTATGCTTTATTATGTCAATATATGTTCCAAGTCCTCTTCGTTTGTGCGAACGAGGATGCCCACAAGTCTCTAGCTCCATAACAAAAATTCTAAGAGAGTTAGGGGCAACGAACGAACACCCCACGAGCTCATCTTTAACCAATCCAAAAAGAGGTAGAAACTCACCTTAGATGGTGTAGAACTCTTCCAAACTCCACATGGAAGCTAGAATACTTCTAATCCCACTTAAAAGGAAGTTCTACACCCATCAATTAAACCCCAAAAGCTACAAATCAAAACCCCCAAATAAAATCCTAGATTTCTCATTTCTAGGTTTTCATCACAAAAATCCACCAAAATATGATCCGAAGGGAAGATCAAGGTTACTAACCTCTCTTGAAGCTCCAAACTTAGTTAGAAAGGTGTTAGGGTTGAAATTCTATCCTCAAACAATCTTCAATCCTTGCTCCAAGGCTTCTCCAATGGTGGAAAAACCACCAATATGCAAAAAGGAGCAAAGTGGAGAGATCAACCTCAAAATATAAGGAAAAAGAGAGGGAAAAAGCAAAGAAAATGAAGAGGAAAACCCACCTCTTCTCTTCTCTGGTTGCTGCACAAAAAGACCCAGCCAAAGGGTGTGGGGTATATAATGTGTTGCAACAATTACAAAAAGAACCCTAAAAAATCTGCAGTCTGCGGACTGCAATGCATGCCGATACGCGGGCTGGAGTACCGGTATCCCGCAGCAGCACGTGCAAACCCGAGCCTCGGTCAAGCGAGAAATTACACAGGGTACCAGTACTGTCACGTCCCGAGCCCGCTACCAATTTCGTCCGGTTCGGGCGCGTCGAACAGACGCCGGACGGACAGAACCTCCCCTGTCCGCCCAAGGCTAAACAATGCAATTGTGTACAACAAGTGCCCAGGAAAACAACTTGAATACATACACAATCGAGCAACAACAGTGTGAGCACATCCAATGCTAAACAACCAAGAACAGACATCACAAGTAATAAACAAGTGAATAAAAGAGAGATACTAACTATTACAACCATTCAACTTTAATTCATTTGATTAACTTTACATTTTTCCAAAACATAAACATAAAGTTTACAATTCTCCAACTCATACACCCTATACATCATCTACTCTCAGGTACATTGGGTAGCTCTAATACAAAAGGAAAGTAAGCTATCAACACTAGGGCGCTATGCCCTAACCACGATCCTTGGCTGGCGCACTCGTACTCGGCCCTGCAACAAAGTGGGGTGAGAACTACGAATAGTTCCTAGTGGGTTCAGCCGCCGACTCCGCCGATCTCCCCACTAGGTCTAAGCAGGCATAGGCAGATAGATAGATAGATAGATAGATAATTTAAAAGCGATAACAATAAGAAAAGTATAAGTACTCTACTATGCCTTAATCCAGTATAATGAATGCATGCACTATATAGTAAAGGCTAGCTATCATGCTACTATGTCTAACAACGATGCTATTCATTAATCACCTAATCACTCGGCTAGCCCGTGGGCTCGCCTTCAATCTCACGTCTCAATCCCGCAGCCCCCCTATAGGTGCCACATGTACTCAATCACACTAGTGAGGATCCGCTCACTCACCCGACTCACAATCTACTCTCTACGGGGAGGATCCGCTCACTCGCCCGACTCACAACATAACCGTAGGTGAGGAACCACTCACTCGAGGTGAGAATCTACTCACGCACACCCAACTCACAACATAACCATAGGTACCACTACTCAATCTCAATCTCACAGGTGAGAATCCGCTCATTCACCCGACTCACAATTTACTCTCTACGGGGAGGATCTGCTCACTTGCCCGACTCACAACATAACCGTAGGTGAGGAACCGCTCACTCGAGGTGAGAATCTACTCACTCACCCAACTCACAACATAATCATAGGTGAGGAACCGCTCACTCAAGGTGAGAATCTACTCACTCACCCAAGACCGTCTGCGGGGCCCAAAAAGACTCACCCCTCGGGACCCAAAAAGGCTATCCCTATCGTGTGACAACTCCAGAGCGCACGCTTGTGCAGAGCGACCGCCTACAAGCTCTGAACAGACATGTGAATATGATCAAATCCCCGTCACTGAGGATACCCTTCCACTCTAGACAACATCACTTGGGAACTAGTTCATCCCTACTTTCAACACGCAACAAGTGTTCCCTCTATACTTTACTTATCATGCCACTCGTCAAGTTATTTACTTATCTAGATGCCACTCGTTCTTGGGTTCTCGTTAACACAAGGTTAAGTTCATCATTTACTTTACCACTATAGGGTTCCAGGTCACAATTCCCCCATTCTCATGCATCCTAAGTCAAGTGCCAACTCATGTTGCTACACTACTAAGGATCATGCAAGAATTAATGGAAAAGCAACTATTTAATACCATATTATGCATAATAGTTACACTAGTCCAAATGCCACTCGTTCTTTGTGTTCAACACTAACTAGATGACACTCGTTCCTATTTAAGTGTTCCCAATCCACTACTTGTACATAATCACTAGGTTATCATTTACCTAGGTTCCAGTCCATTATGTATCATCTCATTATAGGGTTACTAATCAACATCTCTCAATCCCATGCACACTAGGCTCAAGTGTTAAGCAAACAACATCACACTACCCCTAGCATACAAGAACATGTATCAACTAATCATGCACCCTATAATGTATCATGCGCAATATGCAATTCGATCAACAATAATACTTAGACATAGGGAGCAGTTCAACTGCTTCGGGATGGTCACCACCCACCTCTATAGCGTTCCGATTGCTCGTCGTCACTCGCAATCGGCCGGCTCGACCCAATTCACGCGCAACCACCGAACGACCTCCGATCCGCGATCTGGAAATTAAAGGTCTTCGGTTTCTCGTTACGACACTCGGAATCCGATCCCGCGATTTACGGACACCGCCTCGGCCCTCCAGGCGGAAATGAATGTCGGAAGGTCCTTTTCGCCAATAACTCCGCGTTCGCTCGGCGAATCAGCAAACCGATTACGCCGATGAAATCGTAGGCCTAACAATCACATTTACATAGCGTTAATTGAGATCAAACCCTAACTTTTCACAAAAACCCTTACGGAGCCCTAGCTTGCAACTACGGCGCAATCGTGCCGCAACAACCCCAGATTCAAGCATGGAACATCTATTAGGTATACTAGAGTTCCAACAAACCATTTCTAGAGTCTTTAAACCAAACCCTAGAGATATACCATTAAAGGGTTTTGGAGCCTATCTCCAAAGCTTTCTCCAAGCTTGAAGAAGAAGGAGAAGAAAATGCTCTCCTTGTTCTAAGCTTCAACCTCCACCAAGCCTCCTCTCCTTTTCCACCTTGAAGAGAGAGAGAGAGAAAGAGAGCTGTAGAGAGAGAGAGAGAGAGAGCTTTAGAGAGAGAGAGAGAGATTTAGGGTTGGGAGAATGAGAAAGAGAGGGTCCTCTCCTCTCTATACCCCCCCCCCACTCATGTAACAAGTGCAATAAACCCCCTCAACTTTGCCATCACATAACAGCCCACTCTGGGCATTTTCGTGGTACGAGGTCCGGACCCTAAAGCTAGGGTCTGGACCCCGAGAGTCGGAAAAATGTGCAAGTTGCAGATTTTGCAATTCTTAAGCCCAAGTGGGTTTTTCGCAACTACGAGGTCTGGACCCTGCCACTAGGGTCCGGACCCCGAGAGTTATGAAGCTATGCAACTTGCAAGCTTTGAAATCCTCAACTCTCCAAGGTCCTCCCTAATGCGCTTTTCGTATTTTCATCGCATTCAGACTTTCCGAAGCACACCAAGTCGATGATAAGTCGATTCCAAACGAAGTTCAACTCTCGGATTTCGAGAATTCACTTCCTTACAGGTACCCTCGCGATGCTGTACTGGTACCTGGTCCAGTACCGGTACTCGGGCAATGCAGTACCGGTACTCTGCATCGCAAAGCTCACCCCGAGAGCAGCCCAAAACCTGCAGTTTAGAGGTTTTCGGCGCTAATTACTCATCCTCGCTCCTCGAGACGCGAGTAATAGGTCGGAACACAGTCGACGACCCTCAAGAAAAGCTGGAAAAGCTCAGAACACTAATGAAACACTTGACCTTACAATTTGCTAACGTTCGATGTGCTACAGGGGCAGCCTCGGATCGCCAAAAAAGCGTGTGCAAACTAGAAACAGTAACCAAAAGACCCTAACTAAGCTTACCGGAGTAGTAGGACCTAGGGCACGGCCGGCGGCGTCTCGGCTGCGGGCGTACCGATAATTAAGGGGTGCGGCCCATGTGGGGAGGCCATGGCTCGCACAGTTCGGCGGCGGGATGCGGCAGCGGAGCAACCCAAGCCTGCAGAGAGAAAGCTCGGGCTCGGCGAGCTTCTCCGGCCACTACATTTGCAAGTTTTCTAACTAAACCATTGGTTAGGTTGACCATAGGAGGACCATAAAATTGTAGGCACGTGCGAGTATGAGGTATTCGAGATTTAGTCTCGAGGTTATCGAGCTTGAAGGCCCGAAGGTTGATTTGTGTTTATTATCTCGTGTTTCTTGTGTTGCAGGATTTGGTGTTAGGAGTGGAGCCAGTGAGTGGACTAGCTCTGAGCAGTGAGATGTCGACAGGCTGCTTTTGCTACTGTGATCGCCTCACCTCCAGCACGGGACATGGAAGCCTCTGCGGGTCAATACACAAGCACACAGGGTTCACGCTTTTGAGTTATGTCGAATAATTTTGCTGGTGGTAATATCAAGGCGGATGTTTCGGCCCCCTCCTCCCTCACTTCGTGCGCCGCGTGTCGAGGAGGCAATGCAGCCTCGGACCTCCTTTCAACCCGAGAGAAAGAGAAAAAGAGAGATAGAGAAGGAGGAAAGGTAGCAATGGCTATGGCCGGCCGGTTGGGGCTGGGTCGGCGGCGGCCGGGAGACACGCAGCGCACGAAGTGAGGGAGGAGGGGGCGGCTGGGACTCAGCTGGGGGCTAGGGTTAGGGTTTCATGGTGCAAATCCCTAGATTGGCTATATATACATAAAGTAAAAACGCACAATAGTCTTCCAAAACTTGATCTTTAGAACCCAGTCCCTCACAGCACGAGTAAAACGCGCGAATACACCCCCACAATCGATTTCACGCAAAACGGTAAATAAAATGTAGAGCTTTTCGCAAATTACCTTTTTGCCATCTAAGACCCCTCCTCGATCAACGGGCGATATCAGGAGATCCGTCCGTCAGATTTGCGAACGGATCGCATCACTGCGATCAGCACGACAGAGACATCAAATCCACTATTTTATTTCACCTATTTTGGTCGCAGATTCACGACGAAACCCATCCTCTCTCTCCAAATGGCAAAACCCGCACACAAATACATATAACATATGTACCTCCAGTTTCCTCAAAATCCATGCATCAAACCTGAAATCCGTCAACGCCAATGGTTCTAGAATAGTCGGATCATTGAAAACGAGCTATTGGATCACTATGAACAGAGTCCGATACACGCCGGAAGCCATCTCTAAACCTTGGCCTCTCCGGAAATCCGGCTATTCACTTTAAGTGAAAAGTAAAAATCGCGTAAAATCTCCATTTTAACTCGTTTTCTTCCGAAACTTGACGAGTGCTTTTGTAATTAAATTACACACAAAAATATTGTCAATAGAGAGTTTAGCTACACTGCCAATCCTCAGTCCTTACATAAATTACATATATATATAGAGAGAGAGTTGAGCTAGAATACTATTAATAGTATTTTGGCTATTTTGCTATTAATTTTTTAGCCGTTAGATCTACACTTT
The DNA here is from genome assembly GCF_001540865.1 of Ananas comosus. Lineage (NCBI taxonomy): Eukaryota > Viridiplantae > Streptophyta > Magnoliopsida > Poales > Bromeliaceae > Ananas > Ananas comosus. Next base: position 7,727,373 of record NC_033632.1, on the reverse strand, counting down.
AATCAATTTCACTTTTTAGATCATAGTCATACTATTTAACTAATCATCCATTCAACCCCAGGAGTAAAAGGAAGACCACCATTAAATCCTAGGAGACTACTATCATCATAAACACTATATATATATATATATATATATATATATATATAGAGAGAGAGAGAGAGAGAGAGAGAGAGAGAGAGAGAGTCCGGCTACTATACTCTTATGAGTACAATCGCATACTCATAAGTTGTTTTCGATGATAGAGCTTCCAAATCGATGATCTATACTATTAAACATTATCCAGAGCATTTAAAACTTCTAGAAATTAAATTGTAACGACCCAGCCCACTAGCAATAATAAATCATTGGGCCCAACCACTGGCCCAAAATGCTTAAGTGCAGTTATTATTACTAGTGTTTAAGTCTCTTATATATTAAATTGTAACGACCCAGCCCACTATCAATAATAAATCATTGGGCCCAACCACTGGCCCAAAATGCTTAAGTGCAGTTATTATTACTAGTGTTTAAGTCTCTTATATACCCAATCACATCCCCTTTCATATTCGATGTGGGATTATTGGGGTGTGAAAGACTCCCCCCGTTAAGGCCCTGACGTCCTCGTCAGTCCAATCACACATATAGCCCAAGATCACTAGGCGATGTGAGATTTGTCTCGCTAGCCTTGCCATCGAAACCCTGGCATAGCCAGTTACCTTGTCATACAAACTCCGGCATAGCCTATCACCTTGTCTTTCAGACTCTGGCTCAGCCGAGACTCGCCACACATTTTCGGCTGGTGATTGGCTCTGATACCAAATGTAACGACCCAGCCCACTAGCAATAATAACTCATTGGGCCCAAGCACCGGCCCAAAATGCTTAAGCCCAGTTATTATTANACTTTTGTAGAGTTAGTGGGTGAACCGTTGAGATCGGTAGCGGTACCCACTGAGGACTACTTTTTTTTGCAGTAGTTCTCACATCCAGTTGTTGAAATCTTTTGTAGAGCCTTCTTCTTCGGCTGCTGCTGCTGCTGCTGAGTCTGATCGTGGAAAGGGTGTTGCGAGTTAGAGCCCTTCCTAACGAGTTACTGAGCTAGAGAAGTACCAGTTACAGATAGTTGTAGTTTTTGAGTTTTTACACATACTGTGTTGTATCTCGCTGGAGCGAGCTTTTTGTACACCTGGATTCGATGTATGTATAGTGAACTTTTGTTTTATTTTTATTCTCTTTTAGCAGCCTATACTACTGGTTGTAGTATTGTATGATTACAGATACAGCTATCGCTTCGTATACAGGAAAAATTCCTTTGTATACGGTGAATTTGTCAGCGTGCCCGGAGAAACGAGTAATCCGGGGCGTAACACGCTTGGTATAAGTGTCGGTTTATACGTGACGACTCTTAATTTGCTGACGCTTTCAAAAGTGATTGTAGATTATATTGGGATATTTTTAACCATTGTTAAATATTAAAAAAAATGTGTCCTTAAATGTAATTATATTTTTGTAGTAATTTAGTATAAAATGAATCTAAACATAAATTTATATGAATGTAAAAAGTATGTGAAACTAATTCACCGATCGAGAGAGTTTAGGACTGTCTCCTGTATAATTGAGCTAGAATACTTTTAGAATTATCACCCCCTTTGTGCTTATAGGTTTTTAGCCCTTGGATCAGCTCCTTGATTACTAATAGCCCTTGGATTAAACACTATTCCACCTACCACCACCTACCACTATCTACCACCATCATCCCAACCCTACATCTCTCCATCCAATGGTTACAAACTCAAAAGCACCACCCTCTTGGTGCTTTTGAGAGTATTCTAGCTTTACTCTATCTCTCTCTCTTTCTCTCTCTCTCTCTCTCTCTCTCTCTTTCTCTCTCTCTCTCTATATATATATATATATATAATTTGGCTGGAATGCTGTTAATGGTTTTTGGCTCTTTTGCTATCGAGTTTTTAACTATTGCATGATAAATTATAGGGTTATGATGATAGTAGTATCTTAGGGTTTAGTGGTGGTCCCTCTAGGGTTGAATGGGTGGTTAGTTGAATAGTATGATCTAAAAGTGGAATTGATTAAAGTATAGAGCTAACGGCTAAAAAATCGAAAGCAAAATAGCCAAAATACTATTAGAACGCGTTTGGTTCAAGTTATATAATATTACAGAGTATTTTGATATATCCAGGTATCTTGAATTTCTAAAAGAGATTACTACTTATGCTGCATTAGCATGTTTGGTTTAATACAATAATGTAATGCTGGATTGCAGTGGTTATAGCATTAATAAGTTTGGTTCTATCTATAAAACTCAGTAATCTAGATAATAAAGTATAGTCTATTCCAAAATTGCCCTTAACCATAGTTTGTAAACTTTTCTTTTTACTGTTTACAAATAATACTTTTTACTAAATTTTATTTTAAATAATGTAATTTTTTTAAATTTAAAAATTAAATTTTAAATTTTAAATTTGAACAAAAATATAAATTTAATATTTTAATTCAAAATATAAATATGAAATTTATGAATTTAAAATCCAAAATATAAATATAAATATAAATATAAAATTAAAA
>NC_033632.1:7694127-7724369 GCF_001540865.1 Ananas comosus | reverse complement strand
ATTAAAATCTAAATTTAAAATTCAGAAATTAAAAATAAAATTTTGAATTTTAAACATTTAAAATTTGAAATTTGAAAATTTGGAAAATTTGAAAATCTTGAATTTAAATGTTAAAATTTAAAATTGAAATTTAAAAGTTAGAATTTGAAATTTAAAATCTAATTTTTAAATTCAAATTTAAAATTTTAAAATTTAATTTTTATTTTAGATTTTAAATTCAAATTTCAAATTTTCAAAATTTAGAATTTTAAATTTAGAATTTGAAATTCTCACTCTAAAAATTTAAATCAATTTATAAAAATTTAAAATTTAAATTTGAAGGTTTCAAATTTAAAAATTTAAAAATTTAAAAATTTAAACAGTTGCAATTCAAAATTTAAATATATAATTTTTAAATGACATAGTTGAAAGAGGTTTCGGAGTTAGAGGGGTAAAATGTCATTTTAGCATAATATATAAGGTATTACGGTTTTAGTAAGGTAAGATACACGACCCCCCCTCTTGTAATATTTTCGGTGATAATCCTTGCTCGATTTATAATGCCAGCATTAGACTTATCATTACATTAGGCGATGAACCACACAGTAATCCGCAGAATTGCTGTAATTCGCGCCAAGGATAATCAAAACCAAGACGCACGCGGCTGTAATAGTTTTCCAAATTCAACTCTCTACTGCTCTCTCCGGATCTCTCTCATCTCTCGTGCGCTCTCTCTCCGTCCTCTCATCTCTCTCATGCTATATATATATATATATATATATACTATAGAGTGAGGCTACTATGGGGCTATCTGAAGCACGAGGCTTTCGTGGCTTCCAGCTCGTTTTCGATGTTGCGACTTTCGAATCATCGAATCGCTTCCGTTCAACTTGATCTAAGAGTATTTGGAGTACCTAGAAAAGAAATTTTATTATTTTTGATCGAGTATCATTTGCCTAGTGATGCGAATGGGCTCAAAATCAACAAATTTCAATGCCGTAGTGAGCGTTTGCAAGTTTAACGGTGTAGAAATATCCAAATCAACAGTGAAATTTTGATACAAATCTTTATCACTATATAAACCAAGATCAATATCTTTGGATTTATAAATTAATGTCGATTATTATATTTTGTAAGATTTATATTTTCAGCCGTGATTTTGAGCCGGCCTTCGTTCACAATAGCAAATGAAGTCGTAAAATGCATAAAAATTTATTTTCTTAGTACTTCAAAAACTGAGTATCAGTTTTAACGGAGCGATCGACGATTCGAAGTTGCAACATTGGACAACGAGGCTGGAAAGTACAGAAGGCTCTCGTACTTCCGATAGCAATACGTAGCCTCACTACTATATAGTATATATATATATATAATGAGAAGAGCACGAGAGAAGAGAGAGAAGAGAGAAGAGAGAGAGAGAGAGAGAGAGTCCGGCTACCCTAATCTTATGAGTAATAAGAGGCCTTTTGTACTCATAAAGTTTTTTAGCCAGTTAGATCTACCTTTTAATCAGCTTTTCACCCGTTAATATATACTATTACACTAACCACCCACTCAACTCAGCCTAGGGGCCCACTATACACTAACCGAACCACGTCTCATCCTGAACCATACATTTCTTTCATACGCGAGCGGTTGAAAAGTTATAAGCAAGAAGGCTCTATAACTCATATGAGTTATAGTAGCCCCAACGCTAATATATATATATATATATATAGTAACGTGGTATATACTAACTATTAAGAGCACCGAAGTCATTAGTAGCTATTTAGCTAGTGTTTGGAACTTGGGTAGCAAGAGGGGATAACCGGCGTTAACCTTCCTCTCGTACTCAAACACAATTTTGGGTGGTGGGAACACTTGTTCGCCCACCTATACCCATAGGTGGGAAAACACAGTGTTCCCACCCAGGGGTGGAACAACTTGTTCCACCCCCCGGTACGAGAGAGAGAGAAAGAGAGATTTTTATTAATTTAAATTTCAAAAATTTATAATTCATAATTTTAAATTATAAATTTTAAAGTTTAAATTTTAAATTTGATATTTTTAAATTTTAAATTTAAAGAGCTCAGGCTATGCCACAAACTGCTCACCTGCCGGTATATAATCCCGAGCTAAGCACCTCGCAAAGGGCTCACAGGTCGGATATGCGACCACTCTTCTGAACAAGAATATAGTTGCAGTGGTCAAACCGCTGGTGTACATAACATGCTTCATGAGCTGTGACAATTGATGCAATATGCTCAATAGCCAACAGAACGACAAATAGCCGAGATCAAAACAAATAGTAATCACCTGACCAACACAGGTCATTGTTTGCGACCACGAATGACTTACCTCGCACGGTTAACCTTATATTTTAGTTCCCGTGGGGTAGTATTCATGATTTAGATTAGTATTTAAATATATATTGGCATCATGTATTGTGGATCCATAGCTTCCAGTAGATGAAAGCATATACTGTTATTACCTCCATAGAATGTTAGGGCACCTTCGATTAAGAAACCTCTGAAAAACTGATAATAAAATAGACTGGAATGAAATAAAAGATGAATTTTATAACATAGCTTCTTGTACAATTAAATGGCTTAACTAGGGGCATACCTTTATTGTACATGAATAGAGTATAAATATAAAAAAGAAAGTGCTTAATTTAATGACATAGCAGTCGAATTGACACTACAATAGAATTAGATTATAGAGACACATGTTAGGGACATTTTGTGTAAGTGTCCCATTTATGTCAAAACTTAAAACAATATCTACTAATGCCTAAATATAAAGCCCCATCCAACCAAAAATAAAATATTACTTTACTCAACCCACCCCACCCAGCCCATTCGTCCCAATTACAAACAGAAAAAAAAACAAAAGAAAATTCGATTACTATCTTTCCTTCTCCCCTCACTCAATTCACTGAAGTCCTAGACGAAGAGCCCTTTCCTCTCGTCCTCCTCCGCCACCGCAGCCAACGAGGTAGAGTTTCGGCGTTTGCTAAATACTTAAATAAGTGTTGGTAAATTAGCAGCTCTCTTTTTAGGTTATAGCGACACTCCTTAACTGTCACTATATACCTAGCGACCCCACATATAGCAACACTTTTTAAAAGCGCCGATAATTTAGCCAGCAACACTTTTTTTGATATATACCGACATTTAAAAGTGTTGCTATAGACCGTTTTTGTTGTAGTGTGAATTTCGGTTGCTCAGTTTAACATGGCGGTCAATTGAATTTGGGGTTGCTCAGTTTAACAATACGGTAGTCGATTAGAATTTGATTTTTGATTGCATTTTAGTTATATATTCTAAGATACTAAGATTGATTAGCTCTAAATATATATATTAGAGTTAATCAAATTAATTAGATTTGATTGGGTTGTAAGCATATATTTTAGAGCTCAAAGTGTCTACCATGATGTGTAGAATTAACTTTATATGTATTACGACTTACTTGGATTTGAATCGATTAGGTTCTAATTATATACATCAGAGAATTTTAATTCACCCTAAGGTGAAAGATGGCTAAATCCTAAATATTATGTGTATATGTATCAGAGTTTTAATTGGTTTTATTTGTTTGAACTCTAAGTATATGTATTAAAGTCCAATTAGTTTGATATGATTAGGTAAAACCTAATTTATTATTTTTATATATATGCTAAGATAAAATGATGTTTTGATCAATTCTAAACATATATTTAGAATTTGATCGAGTTTGAATATGGTTGTGATTTGACTTTAGTTTTATATGCTAAAGAATTGGGTTGAAACGATTTGTCCCTAAGCATTTGGTACGGTGAAGAGATCGGATTGATATAGCCCTATGGTTATAGCTCAGGAAAAGGGTGGATTTGGGTTTTGATTATGTTTCAAGTAGTTTGAATTGGGTTACATTGGGATTTTGATTTTGATTCATATGGTTTGGGTTCATATTTGGGTTGTATTTGGCCCATGTGGTTTAGATTCAGGATCGGATTTGGTTTTGGCTATCATGATTTGGAGTTTTGTTTTGGGCGATTTTGATTAATGTGGTTTTGGACGTTAAGGTTTGGTTTTGAGTTTGGGTATAGGTTCGTATGATGTGTGTTCAGGTTTGGGTTAGGTTTGGGATTTGAATTTTGGTTACTATGGTTTGGGTTGGTATAGAGCCCATCAAGTTTGGGTTGGGTAAAGCTTACTTGATTCAAGCACAAATCTGGGTTGGATTTGGATTTGGGGCTTAGGCTTAGCTTGGGCCACTAAAGATTACATTCATTGGATTTACATTTGGGCTTAGCTTCAGCTTAAATTCTGAGTCTGGAGGGCATGTAGGTGAAGCGCAAGTCATGAATTTGACTTGACTTGGCCATATTTGAATTTGAAAGTTTAAATTCAAAAGTTTAAATTCTAAGTTAAAATTTAGAATTTTAAAGTTTCAAATTTAGAATTTTAAAGATTTAAATTTAAATTTAAATTTAAATTTTGAATTTCAGTTAGCTTCATTTTGAGATGGAAGTTTTGACATTGAGGCTGAATTTAATTTTCGTTTTAGAGCTCTAAATTTCAATTCATTAAATCCAGGTAAAGGATCGTCGTTGCTTCTATTGATTTTATACAAAAACAAATACGTAAGCACAATCTAATGCATCGAGCGATTATATTGTCCTAGATTTGACTCATATTGATTTGAATTTTGCATCTATGTTTTAGGATTACATTTTAATTTGAATTTTTATCGTGGTTTAATTTTAAATTTGAATTTGGATTAGATTTGAACATTGATTATAAATTTTGAATTTTGAATTTTGAATTTTAGCTTTTCATTTAGATTTAAATTTCATATTTAAGTTGAATTGACTTGAATTTGATTTTATGATTTTGGTTTAATTTTGTCTAAATTTTAATAGATTGGAAGTTAGTTTAAATTGAATTGGAATCTTCAATTCAAGTTTTAAATTGGAGTCTGAGTTTTAATTTTAATTGCCGTTTGAATTTTATTTCAATTTTAGTCGAGTTTAACTTTGGCTCATGTTTTAATTTGATTTAATTTAAGTTTTAATCAATTTTATTTTCATTTTAAAAAGACGTTCAGATTTTAGATGAGAAATCAAATTCAAAATGGTCCACGCCGAGTCCATCATGTATATGTATTTTGACGAGTCCAAAGTCAAGTGCATCGTATGCAAGTCAAAATTGAACCAGACTTCTAATTCGATTCACAAAACTCAATTTCAGATTAGATTCCAATTGGGTCCTAATTTGACCCAAACTCGCACTTGCTGTTAGTGCATTGACAGACGATGTAAGGCAAGAGATTTTGGCAGTGTAGCTAAACTCTCTGTTGATGATATTTTTATGTGTATTTTAATTACAAAAGCACTTGTCAAGTTTCGAGGGAAAACGAGGAATCCAGTTTTTCGGAGAGGCCAATAAGTAGAGTTGGCTTCTGGCGCATATCGGACTCCGTTCATAGCGATTCAATAGCTCATTTTCAATGGTTTGGCTATCCTGGAACCAATGGCATTGATGGATTTTAGGTTTGACGTACAGATTTTGAGAAAACTGGAAATACATGTATTTTATGAATTTGTGAGTAGTTTTGCCTTCCGGAGAGAGAATGGGTTTCGTCGCGAATCCACAACCAAACCAAGCGAAAAAACTCGTGGATTTGTTGTCTCTGTCGGTTTGATTGCACTCATTCGATCCATTCACAAATCTGATGGACGGATCTCCTGTTATCGCGCGTTGATCAAGGAGGGGTAATTAATGGAAAAACGGTAATTTTGCGAAAACCTCGATATTTTATGTACCGTTTTGTGTGAAATCGATTGTGGAGGTGTGATCGCGCGTTTTACTCGCGTTGTGAGGGACTCAGATTAAAATACTGAGTTTTGGAGGGCTTTTGCACGATTGGAACTCTATGTATATATGTCTATCTAGGGTTTACACCATGCAAATCCTAACTAGCTCCCAACTGACCTAGCCGCCCTTCCTTCCTTACCTCTTGTGCCACGCCGCGCCTCACGGCCGCTGCCGACGGAGCCCCGACCGGCCAGCCGCAGCCGCAGTCTTCTTCTTCTTCCTTTTCATCTACTTCACCATCTCTCTCTTTGTCTCTTTGGCCAAGGGTGGTGCAGGGCACTCCCCTCCCTCAGGCCCCTCCCTAGCGACATCCTGATCTCCGGCGACTGTCCCCCCCGGCCACCGCCGGCCCGCGCGCCGCCACTGCCGCCCAGGCTGCTTGCAGCCAGCTAGGGCCAGCACGGGTTGAGGGAGCTTCAGCTCCCTCCCCTCGCACCGCCGCCGCCTGAGGCCGCTCCCGCCGCCACCCATGGAGCCCCGACAACCTTCCCCGCCAGTCGCCGCCATCCCTGCAGGCTGCCGCAGCCGCCTCTGTCAACCTGCGGCCGCCCCAGACCTACTCGGGCCGAGGTGAGCTCGCACCTCCTCCCCCGCGCCGCCGCCGCCAGGAACCACTCGCGCGGCTTCCCTCCGACCTCTGGCAGTCCACCGCTGTCGTCCCTGGACGCCACGCCGACCGCCGTGGCTGCCACTGCTCCTGGACTCGAGCCCTAGCTTGTGCGGCATGAGCCCCGGCATCCCCACGTCGGCCGCACCTGTCGGCCACCGGCGCACCCGCCGCAGAGTCGCTGCCGGCCATGCCCTAGCCCCCACTGCTCCGGTAAGCTTTGTTAAGGTCTTTGGCTGCTATTTCGAGTTTGTGCTTATTTTTTCGGCGATCCGAGGCTGTCCCGATGCCTCTGGAGGTGAGCACGGTGATCGCTGGTCAGTGCTGATCACGATGCTGATCTCACTTTGGATCAACAGACTCTGGATCGGCTTGTTCGACGCGGTTTACCCCGAGTGCGCGTTGTTCGCTAAATATTCGGGTCGCTCCCGTGCCTCTCATAGTGAGCCGTTGTGCTCCGGATCATGAGCATGGCCTCCGGCATGTCGAGACCTATCAGTACGTGCCTCGGCGGACCTCGGAAGTCCTCGGTTTGCGTTAACGAGCCACAAAGTCGCTTTATTTACATAAAATAATAGATTTTAGGCTAAATTACAGAAAACCCCCCTGTAATAACCCGCTTTTTCACTTTCCCCCCTGACATTTAAAAACCTACACTTTGCCCCCTTGTAAAATGAAAAATGTGCACTTCACCCCTACCGTTAGGGTTCCGTTAGAGGTTCTGTTAAAAAATATTTTTTTATACCGAAAATACCCTTCTGTCTCTTCTCTGATGCTTCGCTCCCTCCGGCTCGCCGCTTCGCCGCCTCGCCGCCTCGCCGTCCTCCACTGCTTCGCCCTCGCCCACAACTGCTTCGTCCTCCTCCGCCGCCTCGCCTTCGCCCTCGTTGTCCCTGCCTACCTCTCCATCAACACCCATCTTAGTATCTTCCCTACTGTCGCCAAAATCGATGGGCGACGACGATGTAGGAGGAGAAGGTGAGCAAGTGGAGAAGAAATTGGAGAGGAATCGTGGCCGATTGAGGTGGAAATAGCGGCGGATCGAAGAGGCGGCTGAGGAAGCTCAGGAAGAAGACAACAATGGCGAGGGGCAAAATGGTCATTTTACACACCGTAACCCCCCTGTGAACATTTTTCATTTTACAAGGGGGCAAAGTGTAGGTTTTTAAATGTCAGGGGGGGAAAGTGAAAAAGCGGGTTATTACAGGGAGGTTTTCTGCAATTTAGCCTAGATTTGATGTAAATATAGGGACTTTTATGCAATTGTGCATCTTGTGGCTATTGTAGGCAGTATGTGAGTGTATGTGGTGACCTCTGGACTGATTGTCCAAGGTCCGATAGCCTTCGCGGAAATCGATTGTCGATTTCGACACGTTTTTCGGCGAAATTCACCGGCGGAACGCGATTTCAGTTCGGATTTCGTCCGACGGTGTTTGGTTGCCTCAAGAGTTGTCGCTGAGCCTTGTCAGCTCGTTACCATCATCATATCCTGGGTTTGGACATGACTAGTGAGCGACGGTGGATTCCGGTGTCGAAATTGACACTTTCGGGAACCCGGATTCGAACAATTATTAAGTGATAATTGTTTGGTGGTGTATTCTCGTGTTTGCTGCCAAGACATCAAAATCGATGTGTTTTGTGGCAGCGGGTGACTCGTGGCATGAGTCGGTGAGTTTCGGGACACTTAGTGGGTCCCGCTGGCGTCTCGGTGTGATTTTCGGGACTTCCAGTGAGTTACGATGATCGATTTTGGGAAACCGATTTTGGGGACTTGTGTGGGGTTCGTGAGTCGTGAACTTTGTGTTAGAAAATTGCGTACGGTAAAAACGCAGCGGAAAAAGAAATCAAACAAATTTGATTTTTGAAAACTCTCGAGATCCAATCTCAAAAACCACNATGCACCAATCTCACTGGATCAATCACCGTCCCCGTGATTATCCATTGATCGAGAGCATTTAGGAATTAACCACCAATGACACATGTCTCAAATTCTCAACTCTTGAGAATATATGTCATCATCTTATTAATTCCTTGGACGATTCATGGACACATACACAACATGAATGGAAATAATAACCCAAATTTATTCATAATATTTTAAAGTCAAATACAAATTTATGTCCTACAAAGAATACATGTGTCAGCCTGGTTGGCTTCTAGGGCATACATCTAACACTTTGGGTGTGTGAGTTGGGTATTTTGGATTAGTGGGTTGGTTACTAACCCGGTAGGATCTTCATAGGTCCGATTGACTTGTTGCGCACCAGATTCCCGACGTGATATTGTACATGTGGGTGCTTCGAGCTGGTAGTCGGTGAGATCGTTTCACCTTCCTCCGTTCTTCTGTATCAGCATTATAGTCTCTACATGTCGGTTGCTTTGTTCATCGTTCGTTTATCTTACCTTATTGATTGTATATTGATAGTTATTGAGAGACATGTAGAGCAGGCTTGCATATATATATATTGTATCTCTGTGGGCCTTGGGTCTAGGCAACACATTGACTCTCTCGTCATGTGTTTTGATCTAGTTGATCGAGATTCAGCGTTGTACGCCCTTGTATCTAGCTTCGGCCAAGGCACCGGCTTTAGCCGGTTTTCGTATTGAGGATATAAGCATAACTTAGTCACAGCACTTGGGAGTATTCATGACACTAGGTCGGTTTGGCGACTGACCGGAGGTGTACTTATCCGGATCGGTCGTCTAGTGGGCAGATGAATCAGGTCGATTCAAGCAATGTAACAGGCAACGCTTGAGGTCTGTGGACCAATATGGCAGGCACCAGATTGGGTACAGTTTTGGTTTGATTATCTTGAGGCATGCTCAGCATTGTATTCCTTACAGTAACTGTTTTATTACTTGCTTCTTATCATATCTATTATAGCTACTGCAGTTCTCTTTCGTATCACAGCATCTGTACTTGTTTACTTTACCTCATTTGATTTTCGGTTATTACGACTTGCCTTCGTGGCTCAGTCGTACCCACTGAAAAACCTTGATTGTGGTTTCTCGCCCCCTATTTTCCCAAGTGGTTCAGGCAAGGAGTTAGCATTGGGCACAATGGAAGGACGTTCTAGCTAGACTGAAGTAGCGATCGTCACTCTGGTTATATTTTATTTTCGCATTTAGTAGTTTAAATAATTAAATGGTTCAGTTAGATGATCACTCTGAATGTTTAGATATTTGTGAATTGGTTTGAGTTGATGATTTACTATGATGCTTGCAATTGGAGTTTTTGGATCTTCGGTTTTGAAATTATGTATTTATACTTTGTAGTTTTCTACCCCTCGAGGTAGTCGGTTTTCAAAATGAAGTTTCCAAGTGGGAAACAATTTTAGAAAGGTTTTCGGATGGATTTATGGATGATTATATAGATTTGAAAACAAAGCTTCCGGGTGGGAAGCACTTTTAAATAGGATGCTTGTTGTATTGTGCATTGCATCATCCAGCTCCTAAGGAGTGTTTAGAGGCATGCATCATCTCTAAGGATCGCTAGCTGTATGTAAATGTATCGCATATATTGTTTGTGGATTGGTGAATGTAAGTTGTGGTTGTGATCTTGATGCTGTTGTTGGTACGCCGTGCAAATATAAAGGAGACTCTGTTCGAGTGGACAGAGGAACTTTGTATTTGTGGCGGGTTTGTACGTCACGTGGGTAAGGTTGAATTCAAAAAAAAAAGAGGCACGTTTTGCAAAACTCTGGTTTCTAAATTTGTATTCGTTATAAAAAGACTTTTAAAATTGGCCCCGGAGCATGACAGACGATTACAAAATGTTCTTTTCCACGAGCGGTTAAGCCCTAAGCGGATAATCACGAAGTCTTCTATTCCGTTGTGGTTGCCGATGTGGTGGCGGTTGGCCGCCATTCTTCTTCTCAACCGACGACAAACTGTCGGCAGATAATCACCAATTTTCTCTTCCGCCGATGGCTAAGCGCCAAGCGGAATATTGCTGACTTCAAGGCTCCTCCTTTACCATAGTTGGTATGCCAATGGATAGTCGTCACCCTTCTCTTCCGTCGACAGCAAAGCGCCAAGCAGAAGATAGCTTGGTCTTCTCTTCCGTCGACATAGTGGTGTGCCAGTGGACGGTCATCACTCTTCTCTTCCGCTGACGGCAAAACGCCAACTCATCATTGATGCATCACTAGATGGTTGCCGTTCAAAATGCACCTTGAGGCATGGTGCACCGCAGTGTCGGTTCCACGATTGTGTCCAAGTCAACGATCGCAGCAGAGTTGTAGATGGAGAGGTCGCAGTAGTGCCGGGGGTTGCGGCCACGACAGAGTTGGGATAGCGGCAGTGTCGTTGGTGAAAGCCGCAACAACATATAAGTCACAGCTGCGTCAGAGTTGGAGGCGTTGCGGCAACGTCAGGTTGGTAAGCCGCAGGTAGTGTGACTCTGTTGAGGTTGCAGCTGCGTCAAAGTTGGAGCTATCGCCGCGACATCGGGTGGGATGATGCGGCAGCGTCAGAGTGGAAATCCACGACTAGCGGCTCTATTAAGGCTGTGGCGGCGTCCGAGTTGGAGTCACGGTGGCGTAGTAGTTGGGGGTCACAGTGGCACTAGAATCGAAGAATATGAGAACCCCAGGATCGAGGTTTGGAGTTGCGGCGGCGGCGTCGGAGTTGGAGTCACGATGGCGTTGGACAGAGGCACCATGGACATTGTTCTATTATCCTTTGGCCATCTTTCTTCTCTATTTAATTATGTGGGCCCTTTCCTCGGTTGATGTGCATGAGGATAAAGTGCGTGGGGTAAAATAGATATTTCAATGCTTTCATAATCTTGAATGGTATCTCCTCTTTTGCTAAGAAGAGAATATATTTAATTTATAGATACTGTTGAGAAAGAGACGTAGTAGTATTGGCTGTTGTTATTCCAGGTTGGGTAAATCACTTTAAACCATTTTTTTGGGGGAGTTGTGGTGGTGTAGTGGAATAGGTAGTTAAGAGCATGTTTGTTTGGATGGAAGTAGGGTGAAAGTGGAGAGGAGGGAAGTTGTTTTCATTCTAAACGATTACTTCTATTGTTTAGTTTATTCCAGGTTGGGTAAATTACTACTATTGTTTAGTTTTTTGGTGGGAGTTGTTCTATTATCCTCAGGACTGATGACGATGACGAAGACAATGCGTGATATTTTAGCTCACTTCTGTACTTTAGTTTATTTCTCATGTCTTCGCTTGTAGGACGTGACAATTTACTGTTCTATTTTGGTCATGTAACTATGGACTAACTGCTACTCTTTTCATAGTATGTTTTCACTCTATATTTATTTTTAGCAATTTTTGACAAAAAGGGGAGAACATAGGTGGACAAGATAAAAGTTGAACAAAAGGGGAGAGATTTGAACTTTGAGGACACTTGCCAATGAGGAGGAGATGTTTGGAGATTTGGAGACGTTTGACAAAGAACCAAAGAACCAAAGCGAAATGATGTGAACTTCGATTTTAACTTTATTTTTGGAGAATTTGTTTTGCAAGAAAAACAAGACTTCAAGACTCCTAATTGCGTCTAAGTCATAAAGTCTGTCTTAGGAGTTTATATGTATTTTTGGATCTTACATGCGAGGGGTTCGATGTTTTAGTAATGACATTGAACTTCGATTTTCACTTTTCATGTGTTTTTGGGTTTTGTCATGAAATTGCCAAAGGAGGAGATTTTTAGGGATTTTGTATTGCCAAGTTTCGTGATTTGAGTCAAAGTTTTGAAGGGTTCGGTTCATGTTGTCAAAGGTACGTTAAAGAATCCAAGATTTCGAGAAGAACTCGAAAATGTCTCACACGTTGAATCACGATGCTCAGGTATCATTTAAATATTTTTTATGGTATTTCATATCGATTTATAATATTAGAATCATATAAGTAATGATCAATGGATTAGAAGTGATTTTTGAAACTTTTAAATTGTTTATAACAATATTTTATATTGAGTATCGGTATCATGTTCCAATTCCTCAAAACCTGATTGAAAAACCTGATTTTAAATATTGAGTATCGGTACCCAAATTGAGTTCCTAGAACCTTAGAGCAACAATTTTGTGAATTGTATTGTGTACCGGTACCAAGCTTTAGTATCGATACTGCATCAGTCGAGTATCGGTACTGCATTGGCCGAGTACCAGTACTCAGCATTAGAAAATTTCTGATGCGTCATGGTGTATCGGTACCCACATCCGAGTACCGGTACTCAATATATAAATTTTCTAATATGACTCTAATCCGACTCTAAGTGATTTTAAAGTCTATAAATACGATATTACGGTTCTCTATGACGGAGAAGCACTCGGAATACATGAACAAGTAACCCTAGAGGCTAAGTTTTTCGTTCTAAACTATTTTCCACTAAATAGCCTTTTTAGGTCAATTCAAAATATTGGAATTCAATATTTATATGTCGAATTGATTTAAGTTTTGTTTAAAGATTTTTCTTTGGTTCTTCAACGACACTCTAAGCAAAGGATCACCATAAAAATATGAATTTACTCTTCATGTGTGGCGTCGTGGATTCGGCGTGATCAAGGCGATTCGTGGATTCGAATCGTGGGTGCTTGAGGATTCGAATGGCGTTCGTGGATTCGAACATGAGTCGTGGCGTTCGTGGATTCGGACGTGGGGCGTGGACAACCCGGTGACGTGCGCGAGATCTATAGGAGGTAAAAGAGAGGTCGAGTCCCTAGAGTTAGTAATCACCTTGTAATATTTTCTCATAGTGGATTATTTTTTTTGTGTGTTGGTCCCATGTGTTTTTCTCCAAATTAGAGTTTTTTCACATAAATCTCGATATGC
Source organism: Ananas comosus (assembly GCF_001540865.1). NCBI lineage: Eukaryota > Viridiplantae > Streptophyta > Magnoliopsida > Poales > Bromeliaceae > Ananas > Ananas comosus. The sequence continues at coordinate 7,711,154 of NC_033632.1, read as the reverse complement.
TATTTTATTTTCCCCATTTACTCTTATCGCATTAAGATTTGTGTTTTAAGCCTATTCACCTATTCACGCCCTTCTAGGTGTTTGAAAGTATTTAGATAAATCCTAAGATTCCCATAACCTACAATTTGATACCATCATAAACTATATGAATAATTATTCATCTTTGATAGCTTAAGTTGTCAGAGAATGGTTGTTTTAAATGTTATATTCAACAATAGGAAACAACCAAATATTATACTTAACAAAAGATTGATATTTTGTTATTGGTCATTTCTTAAAGTCGCAATAAAGTTGTGAATATTATGAAGTTATCGAATTTGTTCTATTGCTCCTCTTTTTTAGCTATTGCTTTTGGCGCTGGTCACATTTCTCACACTCCATAAATATTGCAATAACTAGTTATTTTAAGCTCTTCTTTGTAACGATCCAACCCACTAGCAACAACAACTCGTTTGGCCCAAACTGCTTAAGTCCAGTTATTATTACTAGTATCTAAGTCTCTTATATACCCAATCACATTTCCATTTCTATCCGATGTAGAAATATTAGGGTGTGACATTCTTAAAGCCAGTTCTTCTTAAGCCATTGGAAAAACAAGTTTTTATTTTTGTTAACGAATATAAAGATACATCCAATAAATGGCGACCCATGTAAAATCATGAAAATTTTATGAAAATTACTTCTAAGAAGATCATTTTGCCTTTTTTTTCTGTTCAAGGTATTATGATCTGCTTTTTTTTTTATTTTTCTCTTTCTTTGTTTACAGGTAACCGTGTAAGATCGGCGTATTGGGCACAACCAATGGTATATACTGTTAAATTATGCAGCTAATTTAGATCACTTGAGTATTATAATAAAGTACTAACAAGAATTTTTTATATCAAAACAAACAATAGAGGGCTTCTATTATAGAAAATGAGTAATTTGGTGGATCATTTATTGTTAGGGCTGGCAAATGAGCGAGCCAACTCGTGTTCGACTCGTGTTCGGCTTGATATTCGGCTTGCTCGAGCTCGGCTCGAATTAATTTCAAGCAAGCTTGAGCCTAAATTTAGGCTCGAAATTAATTTCAAGTCGAGCTTGAGTATTACTCGGCTCACTCGAATTAAGCTCGAAAAGCTCGAAATATATATGTATAAATATATATATATGTATATATATATATATGTATGTATATATATATATATGTATATATATATATATAGTCTACTATACTATTAATAGTACCAACCACTTGCTATTAGGTTTTCGACCTTTAGATGAAGGAATGTGCAGTTAGAATGACAGTGATCCTCTAGGGTTGAGTGAGTGGTTAGTTGAATAATATGATCTAACGGCACAAAATTCGATAGTACCAAGCATTTAGTACTATCGATAATATAGTAGTCAGGCTCTCTCTCTATATATATATAGTCCGGCTACTATACTATCTATACTATCTATAGTACTAAGTGCTTTGTACTATTGAGTTTTTTGTCGTTAGATCTGCATATATATATATATATATATATATATATATATAGAGTTCGGCTATTATACTATCGATAGTACTAAACATTTGGTGCTGTCGAGTTTTCTGCTGTTAGATCTATCCCTTTAGCCATTTTCATCCGTTAGATCATAATATTCAACTAGCCACCTACTCAACCCTAGGGGGCTACTATCATCCTAACCGCACATCCTTTCATCCAAGGGCCGAAAATCTAATAGCAAGCGGTTTGTGCTATCAATAGTATAGTAGCCTAATTCTATATATATATGCTCAGGCTACTATACTCTTATAAGTATAGATCCCTTTATACTTATAAATTTTCAGCCGTTGGATGTGCAATTAGAATGATAGTAGTCCCCTAAGATTGAGTGGGTGGTTCGTTGAATAGTGTGATTTAACAGATGAAAATGGTGAAAAGAATAGATCTAACGGTCGAAAACTTATGAGTATAAAGAGATTTATACTTATAAAAGTATATATAGTAGCCAAACTCTATATACATATAATTATATATAATATATATTTTAATTATATAAAATAATATATATATTATGTATTTTAATTATATGTATATAGAATTTAGATTATTGGGCCCACAAAACCAAACCAGCAAAATCCTACTTTAATTGCTCTCTTTCTCTCATTTTCACTTCCTCGCAGAGTCGTTTTTCCTAATTTTTCTAGTATTATAATATCGTATTTCATGCATTTATTTTATATGTTAAACTATTAGATATTTTTTATATCAAATTTTAGATAATATTTTATAAAAATTAAAGTATAGATTGCATGATGTTAAGAATTTCAAGCAGCTCGTTTAGGACTCGAGCTCGCTCGACTCGAAGTTAGGCTCGCTCGAGCTCGGCTCGAATTAATTTCAAGCCAAGCTTGAGCCTAAATTTAGGCTCGAAATTAATTTCAAACCAAGGTTGAGCTGAGGTAAGCTCGCTAGAGCTCGGCTCGTTTCCACCCCTATTTATTGTGCTTAATGCAATCTCTCAACAATGCATTGCACTCTCTGACTAGATACAATTTGGCTGGAAATTTATGAAGATGACTAAACATATGGGTTTGAAGTCACTTTAGAACATTAAATTGCTAGCAGATGACTCTTATTTATTTTTTTATTCATCGATTAAGATTTCATTATTTTAATATATCTACAAATTTTATGATATTTATTTGCTACTTTATATTTGTGTAAAAATATTGAGATAAGTTTTTTTCTTACTCCTTTTCTATTTTCTGTTGTCCAGAAACAAATTACTGCATCGTCTTCATTAATTGTTATATTTTTATAGAACTAATCCGCCGTAGCGCAGGTATCTTTACTAGTATATATGAAAGTTGAACAAGCAATCCTCTGAAGTTGAAAGTAAAGAGACCAAGTATAATACTGGGATAATACAAGGGCCAGGCGTATATCTTATCTATTTGTTTCACCAACTAACATAAAGTTATATATTAAATCCTACTAGGCGAATAATTTGGCAACTAAATAAGAACGACAGGTGGTCCTCCTGATCATCATCTATAACATTCTCATAGGCCGCTCGGCGCATGCTTCGCTCTCCCATTCCTTTTATCCCTTTCATATAGTCACATGAGAGATGAAGAAGGTGTGAACAGGACAAGTGAGCTAAACACTTGATCAAACTATATATATACAAGAAGTGAAATGTAAATTAATGAGGCTGTGTGTGGTCCAAGCCCATGCACCCTGAGAAATTATGAATTTGACCGAGCACAGGTTGCCCCTTCTATATATATCTGGTCCCCCACGTGGGAAAAACTCTTTAATGTAACACTTGCACCTGATAATTTTATAGTAAATTTATTTCTTTTAAAATATATTTTATTGTAATTGTGTGCAATATAAAAGGTTTTTATTAAATGTTGCGTAGCCTATGTTAAATGTAAATAATAATTACTTATTAGGGCATATATACTTTCTCCTCTTGTGCGCGTTACGTCTCCCGATGTGCACATTTTGGACTTGCATGTTTAAATGGGTTTAATTATGGTGGCTCATCTTTCACACATCAAAAAGTACCACTAATGAACTGGACTGCTGAAAATGAAACTATAAACCAATATGATGATACATATAAAACTTCGTGAAGCCACATTATTGCCCTTGTAGAAAGCCCTTTACAAAAATTAAAATTTTTTATCAGTCCAACTTTAAATTTATAAAATATATAGAAATATCTCAATATTTTTATTTAAATTGGATTAAATTTTTAAGATAGAAATATTGTAATATTTTATTTAAATTAAACTAGATAAGAGTATGTTATAATTTTGAACTTGTTAATTTCTTCAATCGGTTTTGAGCTCAACTGATTAAAGTAGCTCATCTTTGGCAGATCCAATTAATATATATACTACTAATTAATCTAATTAATTCCTGGACTACTAAAACTAAACCAAAACTATATATATAAATGCATGAAAGATGTTAGCCGTACATTCTATATATATAAGAGTTTACACTGTTAGAATTTGGTTAGATTTGTAGTTGAATCTTAATTGAATTAGGATTAATATTTAAATCTGTTGGAGATAAATTAAGATTTAAATATTAATTAGAGTATGAATCTAACTAAATTAGGATAAATATTTAAATCTATTGGAGATAAATCAAGTAAGATTTAAATATTTATCGGAGTGTGAATCTAATCTATAGATATATTAAAAGTTAGAGTTTTACTGTGGCCACTTGTCAGCTTCTCAGCGCCTCCCTCCTTCGAGCCCTTCGCGAGCGAGCGAGGAGCGCGGGTCGCACGCACGCGGCAGCACAAGCGGGCGCGAGATCTAAATTTAAAATTAAATATTTAAAATTTAAAATTTTTATTATTTAAAAATTAAATTTAAATTTAAAATATAAACGGTTGAAATTTAAAATTTAAATCTTAAAATTTGAAATTAAAATTTTAATATTTGAAATTTAATATTTTAATTTTTTAATTCAATTTATAATTTAATATTTAAAATATTAAAATTTGAAATTTAAAAGTTAAAACATAAAATTTAAAAATTTTATATTTTATCTTAATTATTAAAACTAAATTTTAAAATATTCACAATTTAATATTTAAAATTTTTAATTTCAATTTATAATTTAATTTTTAAAATATTGCAATTTGAAATTTAAAATTTAAAACTTAAAATTTAAAAATTTTATATTTTATCTTAATTACTAAAACTAAATTTTTCAATTTTACATTTTTAAACTTTAAATTTCAGTTCCTAAATTTTAAATTTTACATTTTATATTCAAATTTTGAATTTTAAAATTTAAAATATAAAATATAATATTTGAAACCTAAAATTTTAAATTGGATATTTGATACTTAAAAATTAAAAATAATATTTAAAATCTAAGTCTGAAAGATGTTTATTTGAAATTCATCAATTTTGAATTTTAAATATGAATGATAGTTTAAAATTCAACTAAAAAATCAAAATTTAAATTTAAATTTAAAATAGAAAATCAAACTGAAATTTTAGATTGCCGATGTTAATCCGTCGTGAAGCGCGGGCCCTAAACTAGTTTTATTAGAAGTTGGGTACGGTTTCGTGGGCGTTATATATATAGCATTAAAGACTTGAATTAATTAAGCCAAAAGGCTGTGAGAGGGGTGTACGGCTGAGAATCCTTTGGATGTGCCGTACCAAGAGAGAAAGAGAGTTAGTGAGTTGACTGCATCTGCTGCATATGTGCACATGAAGGGTTGTCTTTTAAGTTTTTAGAAGGCAAGAGAAGGGTAGAAAAAATTTAAGAAAAATGATTTAGCTTGTAACTACTCTATGCAGAAGAGGAGTCAGGTATAATCTTCTATTATTTAATGAATTTTATTTTACCCGTATATTTTCTGTTTTAGTTTTCTTCTCTTTTGTGATTGTATCAGCTTTTGCTAAGGAGACGGGTTTATGGTAAAAACCCAATTCGACGTTTCGGTTGCGGAATTTCTACAATCGGTACCGAATCCACAGCAATCGATATCAGAGCGGGTTGCAGATTCTCAAAATTCGGTACCGGGGCGAATACCTTATTCCCAACAATTGGTATTAGAGCCGAAGGTTACTTATCTGCGAGAGAGATCAACGGAGATGGCCACAAAATTCGAAATCGAGAAGTTCGACGGTAAGAACAATTTCGGATTATGGCAGATTAAAGTACGGGCGATTCTCGTACAGCAAGAGTTGGACGAGACGTTGAACGGGAAGGAGGTGAAGCCAGCGGAGGTCACGGATGCGGCATGGACGAAGATGGAACATAAGGCATTGAGCACGCTTCATCTATCATTAGCAGATAGATTCTTTACAACGTAGCCAACGAGACGACACCGGCAAAGTTGTTGAAGAAATTTGAAGATCTGTCCATGACCAAATTCTTGACGAACATGTTGTATCTGAAGCCACGACTGTTTACGCTGCAGATGCAAGAAGCGACGAGCCTACATGAGCATCTTAATGAGTTCAACAAGGTGGTGGCTGAGTTGACTAGCATCGAAGTCAATCTCGATGACGAAGACAAGGCGCTGATTTTACTATCTTCGCTACCGGCGATATATGAGCATCTGGTGACCACATTGCTTTATGGCAAGGAGACCATAAGCGTGGAGGCGATCACAACAGTGGTTCTCTTGAACGAGATGCAGAAGATGACTCAGGAATCCGGCACGCAGAGCCGGGATACTGTTTTGGTGGTGAGAGCGAAGAAAGAGGCGACAATATCAGCGATCGGAGATCGACAGAAGAAGCCGCTATCTGAGGTAGAGTGCTTTTACTGTCACAGGAAAGGGCATATCAAACGCAATTGTCGAAAACTTCAGGATGATCTGAAGGAGTTAAAGCGACAGAAGAAGAAAACTGTCGTGAATCAGGATGAGACGGCATTGGCGACGGCGCAAGCGACAGAGTCGGAGACGATCGATTCTGATGTGCTGTATGCGACGACCGGAGATGCTAAAATTTCGGATGATGCGTAGGTGCTCGATTTGGCATGTTCCTTTCACGTTTGCCCGGAGAAAGCATCTTTTGCCACCTATAAAGCAATTAAGGGTGGAAAGGCTCTGATGGGGAACAGGACGGCACGCAAAGTTTTGGGAGTCAGCACGGTGAAGATCCGAATGCACGATGGGGTCGTGAGGACGCTGACAGGTGTCCGGCACGTTCTTGGATTGAAGTGAAATTTGATCTTATTAGGCGCGTTGGACTCAAAGGGTTGCAATATTTCGGCTTCAGGTGGAGCTATGAGGGTCCAAAAGCGAGATCGAGTCATGTGCGAGGCAAACAACTGCGGGAACTTATACGTTCTGAACGGAAGCGCGGTCAGAACGGGAGCGAAGACAATTTGGGTTCCAAAAGTTCGCGTAGGTGCAATCGCTCGAGGCGGAGCGGCGGATGTAGCGACATCGAGCGGAGGAGACAAGCTCAAGATGGAGCTTGCATGGTGAGCTCGACGCAGCGGTTGAGACTACAAATCCAACCAAAATAGAGAATGTTAGGATTTGGTTAGATTTGTAGTTGAATCCTAATTGGATTAAGATTAATATTTAAATCTGTTAGAGATAAATTAAGATTTAAATATTAATTAGAGTATGAATCTAACTAGATTAGAATAAATATTTAAATCTATTAGAGATAAACGAAATATAGATTTAAATATTTATTGGAGTAGGAATCCTAAATATATTAGGATTCGCCTACGTTTTAGACGATACATTATAAAAGCACTCTTTGGAATGCTTTTGGAGGAGAGAGTACGGTGAGAGAGAATGCTTTCTTAGGTAAAACCGTACCATGAGAGAGAAAGTTATGTTTGAGTGCAACTAGTGCACGGGTGCATGTGAAGAGTTATCTTCTTTGTGAGTTTATAGAAGACGAGAGAAGGATAGAAGAGATTCAAGAAAAAGAGCTTGGGTTGTAGCTACTCTATGCAAAAGAGGAGTCAGGTGTAATCTTCTCTTATTTAATGAATCTTTTTTTACCCGCATATTTTCTGTTTTAATTTTTGTCTATTTTGTGATTGTATCAGCTTTTGCTGAGGAGACGGGTTTATGGTAAAAACCGATTTGACGCTTCTGTTGCGGAATTCCAACAATCGGTACCGGATCCACAGCAATCGGTATCGGAGCGGGTTGCAGATTCTCAAAATCCGATATCGGAGCGAGTACCGTATTTTCAACAATTGGTATCAGAGCTGAAGGTTACCGATCTGCAAGAGAGATCAACGGAGATAGCCATAAAATTCGAAATCGAGAAGTTTGACGGTAAGAACAATTTCAGATTATGATAGATTAAAGTACGGGCGATTCTCGTACAGGAAAAGTTGGACGAGACGTTGAACGGGAAGGAAGCGAAGCCAGCGGAATCAGGTATAATCTTCTCTTATTTAATGAAGCTTATTTTACCAGCATATTTTCTATTTTAGTTTTTTTCTCTTTTGTGATTGTATCAGCTTTTACTGAGGAGACGGGTTTATGGTAAAAACCTGATTTGACGCTTTCGTTGCGGAATTCTAACAATCGGTACCGGATCCACAGCAGTCGGTAGCGGAGCAGATTGCAGATTCTCAAAATTAGGTACCGGGGCGTGTACCGGATTCCAACATACACCTTGCGCTATTAGATTCAAGGATTTTAGAAAACTCGAACCAAATGAGTTTTCAGCAAAAAAAGAAAATAAAAATTAATAAAACTAGTGCATAAATCTTAGTCACGGAAAGGTTAAGATGAACGTCTTACACCTAAGCTACAATTATTGTACTTGGTAGCATTACTCTAAATATATTTACTCTTTTCTTGTAGTGACTTTTATATTTTCGCACCTATGTTCTCTTTTCCAAATACACAAGCGTGTTCTAAGGCCATCAAATGACCAAATTGACCAAAATAGCCTTATTAATTTGTATCAATTTTTTCTTTTATTTTACTTTCAAAGTCGTGGGCAAAACTTTTTTTTTTTAAGTTAAAAATTTTCAATTTTAATAACATGCATATGGCAAAGAAAAAAAAATCCCTTTTTATAGACATATATATATATAGAGAGAGAGAGAGAGAACTATGCTAGAATACTATCAATAACACCAAGCTATTACCGACCGTCCCTAAAGCAAATGACAAAGGACTTGGTGGTTGGTACCCGAGACCCAAGTTCGAATCTTAGTTGATTCACATTTCCAGCTTAGTTTATTTCTAAATGAAATAAACGAAGCGGATAGCGTGCTACCTATCTCTCTCAAAATAATAATAATAATAATAATAATAATAATAATAATACCGAGCTATTGGTGCTATTAATTTTTTAGCCTTTGGATTGAGAAATGTGTCGTTAGAATGATGTGAGCCCCTAGGGTTGAGTGAGTGGTTGATTGAATAGTATAATCTAACGGGTAAAATTAATCAAAGAGTTAAATCGGACGGTGGAAAACTCGATAGTACCAAATCCTTGATGCTATCGATAGTGCCCCAGCTGGATTATACTATCAAGTGTTTTGCCGTTAGATTAACTCTTTTGATTATTTTTACCCGTTAGATTATACTATTCAACCAACTACTTACTCAACCCTAGAGGGCCCACATCATCCTAACCACATATTTCTTAATCCAATGGCTAAAAAACTAATAGCATCAATAACTAGGTACTATTGATAGTATTTCAGCCTAATTATATATATATACATATATATATATATACACACACACACACACACACACACACACACACACACACACAAAATGGAAGAATAGAAAGTAAAAATATATTGAGCCCTTCTCAACTGTAAGCCATTCTAAATTATTGAACCCTTAATCTCTCTGTTCATTAATACCACGTACTTTTAATTTGTTTGATTGTAATGAGTTTAGTCAATTAAATTACAATATTTATCAAATAACAACACTATTCTGAAATGTGTATGACTTGGGTTATTTTCTTGGATAGATAAAACTGTAATTATTCGCAACTAGTTGATAAAGTTTCTAATATTCAACAAAATTTCCAACTTAATTGTATATAATAATTTAAATAAAATATAAAAAGCTAAGAATGTTTTAATTGAAAAAAAATGTATAAGCTTGAGAGGCTTATTTCATTTAAATTGGGGGATCTAAGAACATTTTACCATATATATATATATATATATAGTTTGAGGCTACAATACTTTTGGAAGCACGGAGTCTTTCGTGCTTTCAGATCGTTTTCGATGTTGCGACTTTCGAATCGTCGATCAGCTCCGTTAAACTTGATCTAAAGTATTTGAAGTACCTAGAAAATAAATTTTATAATTTTTCGATATCATTTGCCTAGTGATCGAAGATGCTCAAAATCAATAATTTTAATGGCTGTAGTGAGCCGTTTGGAGGTTTAACGGTGTAAAAATATCCAAATCACGTGAAATTTCGATAGAAAATTCTTTATACTATATAAAACAAGATCAATATCTTTGATCTAAAATTTTAATGTCGTATTATCACGTTTTGTAAGATTTTATTTTTAGCCGTTGATTTTGAGCCCCTTCGTTCACTAGGCAAATAATTTCGAAAAATCACATAATTTATTTTCTAAGTACTTCAAATATTCTAGATCAAATTTAATGGAGCCAATCGACAATTCGAAAGTCACAACATGAAAACAACCTGAAAGCACGGAAGGCTCCGTACTTACAGAAGCATAATAGTCTCACTCTATATATATATATATATATATATATATATATACACACACTAATGTATTGTCCTTTCTTGCTAGGGGTCATGTATGCATGCGAACAAAATATTTTTAACTCCGTCTCCTTGAATGAAATTATTCCATTTTGGTTTGGGGTTCCCAAGAAGAAGGGTTTGGGGGGGAATCTTTACAAAATGTTGGAGTGAGCACCTCCCAATACATGCCAAGGCAAAAGTCCCTCATTCTCAGGGCAAAAGCAGATGGCTGTGGCAGCATGTTTGTACTACAAATACTATTTATTCACTTCACAAAGTTTTTTTTTTAGAAAAAAGTATTAAAAAAAAAAACAAACAAACAAACATGCCATGGAGATTTCTAGGGATAGGTGACACACCCACCCACCCCCGCCACATCTCTAGTGCTTAATTAGACCCAAAATTAGCTCATCAATTTTTTTATCACTTTGGGGATTAAGCTCCATTCCCCTGATATATGTTGATTAATGATCTATCTAGTACTCCCATGTGGGTATGGGGTTCAACCAAGTAGGGGGGTTCAAATTGTACCTAATTAATCTACTTTCCAATTAAATCTTGTGAATCATGGAAGGCTAGCGTCAAATAGACCAACTCATGACACCATTATCAAATACCAATTTGAGTGCTCGTAATCGTTCATAATCTTAATCGATAGCTATAACTTCCATGAACACAAGCATCTTACCAGTTGAATATATATATATATATATAGAGAGAGAGAGAGAGAGAGAGAGAGAGAGAGAGAGAGAGAGAGAGTTGAGCTATAATACATCTAAAAGTGCTAATCCATTGATGTTTTTAGCTTTCTAATCCTTAGATTTACCTCGTTACTATTAGTAGCCCTTGGATCAAATACTATTACACCTACCACCATTCAACCCAAGTGGGCTACTACTGACCGTTCTTAGCGCAAGTGGCAAAAGGGCTTGGTTGTTGGTACCAGTGACCTAAGTTCGAATCCTAGTTGGTTCACATTTTCACCTAAGTTTATTTCTAAATAAAATAAACGAAGCAGGTAGCATGCTACCTTTCTCTCAAAAAAAAAAAAAAACCCAAGTGGGCTACTATCATCCTAGCCCTGCAACACCTCTATCCAAAGACTACATGTAATGGTACTGAACTTCTATAATTGTGGAATTCTAGTAAAAAGTAGCTTGAAAAGCTATTAAAATAGTTCAGATGAAGTTTGGGGAGTATTCGAGTCATTTCAGCGCAAACCGAGCGCAAAAACGAACTTCGAAGTATTAAATCTGTCAAAGTTGCAGATTTTGTATTGAGTATCGGTACTAAAAAACTAGATACCGATACGTAATACAAAATGGAGAGGAACAAGCTCTCAGGTTTTGAGGAACTGAACCTGAGTATTGGTACTGAATTTGTATTGAGTAGCGGTACTGGAAAACTGGGTACGTTATGCAATAGAAATACCCGAGAATCCAATGTTCGGGTTCTTAGGAACTGGATTTGGGTACCGATACTAAATGCCTGTGTACCGATACGCGAGTTCGGGTATCGGTAAACAATTCTGCAGAATGTAGTTTTTAAGAGTATTTTGGTCATTTCATGGTGGGGGCTTTGTAAAAGGGGGAGAGCCCTCTTCCTTTTCCTCTGTAAGCCCCACACAGGCACACGCACAGGGAGAACGAGAGAAAATCCTCTCTTTCACTCTCATCTTCTCCTTCCTCTCCAAACTTGGAGATTTTGGTGGAGATAGAGCTTGAGAAGCTCGGAGGAGTGGTGAATCGAGCTTTAGCGCGTGTAGCACCTCAGGAAAGTTGCAATCCGAGGTAAGTTCTTTGTATTAAAGTTTAGAGTTTTTGTTAAATCTCTTGAAATTGAGGTTCTTGAATTCACTAGATGATTCTATATTAGTTTAATCAAGATTTCTCCATGAATTTTGGGGTATTTTTGGAGAAATTGATACCTAGGATTAGAAATGGGGGTTTTGAGGTTTTGAACCAAATTGACCCTCTAGTTTTCTAATTAAAGGTTAGAGGAGAGCCCCTTACAACTTTAATTTAAAAACCGACCAACATTCAGTGATCAATTTCGAGTAACAAACCGAATCGGGTGACATTGGCCGTACAGGTTCGAAAGGGAGCGATTGGCCGCGGGAGTTCGATTGCAATGCTTCATCGAAGTGATTAGGTCACTTCCATGTCAAAAGAGTAAAATTTAATATTTGCTTTATTTGATGCATATAATGGTAGGTTAATTAGTAAATATGGATGTATGTATCATATGCTGCTAGATTAACTTAACTACTATTTGACAAATAACACTAGGCAAGTAGAAACATATAGGGTATATATATGCATGCCTAGAGTGTAAATAATGAACATAGGTTGATGAACTCTAAGAGAATTAGAGAATTCGACAAGTGAGGAATCAAGAACTAAATGTCATGAAATCATGAATCCTAGGTATGGACAACTAGGATAAGAAAGAATATAATTGCTTATTGAACCTAGTATCATTGAATATAGGTTAGAAAATATAGTGGTAGGAAGACCACTTGTATTGGAATGTCATTAAACCTAAAGTCAAGTAAACCTAGGTAGGAAAGACATAAGACCCAGTATTGTTGAACCTAGGTTATGAAACTTTATGGTAGGATGACCACTTGGACATAAGAACATAGACCTGAAAGATGGACAACGTAGGATAAATAATGAACCCTTGAGACTTGGAAGGTGGATTCCGAAATCACTAGACTGATATTTGCAGGTATGTGTGGTTCTCCTCACCTGGCAAGTGATTTGTGGCTGTAGGTATGTGTGGCTCTCCTCTCCCGACAGCAGGTTACACTTATGGGTATGTGTGGTTCTCCTCGCTCGGCAGCGATTCCTGATTACGGGTATGTGTGGTTCTCCTCACCCGATAAGCGACTTATGACCAAGATTATGTGTGGTATTTCCTCGTCCGACAAATGACCTATAGTCGAGTGGATTTAAGGCAGCGGTGTATGGGGCACGTTCCTCTCCTCAGGCCTGAACGAGAGCGGTAGTCTGCTGATGATTAACTCGAGACCAAGTAGAGTGGTATAGCTTGGTGAAGGTAAGACAACCATAGGAGCGGATTGGAAATGAGATGGATAGTGAAATAGAAAGTAGACAATGTAGATCTACTTGCATGATTTTCATTATCGTATTTATTTGAAGCATAAGCATGATATTTTAGTATTGCATATAATATATATATTTATATGTTGGACTAACTTATGTTGCCTTTTTTGAACCTGGTGAGTCGAGATCTTCCCTTAGGTGGCCATACCCACTGGGAACTATATTTATAGTTCTCACTCCAATATTTTTCAGGTCCACACGTGAGCGGTGCTGTGGCATGAGAAAAAGGCGTAGCTCAATACATAGCGCCCTACTACTTGTGACCAGAAAATATATGTATCCTGGATCAGCGTAGCTTAAGGGTATAGAAAAGAAAAGAGTGAATGAAAATGTAATAAATTTGATTGTATTTGTAAGGAAACAAAAATGTAATACGTAATTGAATGTGTGGATGCTTGTAATAGCGTTATTATGTATGTTTATGATGATTTCCTTATACAATCTGTGTATAAATTTTATTCCTAATTAGAACCTTTTGAATTGTACCGATTGTGACGTCTTGGGTAGGTAAGAAAAACTCTATCCATTTGGCGAGTCTGGCACACGCGCCCGTGCGGGCCCTTCTTCCCCCTATTTTGGGAAGGGATTGGGGGGGCATGCCATTACAAATCTAGAAGCACCAATCCCTTGGTGTTTTTAGAAGTATTCTAGCTTAATTCACTATAGCAAAAACGATCTATAGCGACACTTTTAAATGTCGGTATAGGTCAAAAAAAGTGTTGCTGGCTAAATTATCGACACTTTTAAAAAGTGTTGCTATATGTGGGGTCGCTAGGTATATAGTGGCAGTTAAAGAGTGTCAAAAAGAGTGCTGCTAATTTACCAACACTATTTAGGTATTTAGCAACCGCCCGAACTCTACCTTATTGGCTGCAGTGGCGGAGGAGGATGAGAAGGAATGCTCTTCGTCTAGAATTTCAGTGGATTGAGTGAGGGGAGAAAGGGAAATGGTAATCGATTTTTCTTTTCTTTTTTTTCTGTTTGTAATCGGGTCGAATGGGCTGAGTGGGGTGAGTTGAGTATAGTAACCTTTTATTTTTGGTTGAATTGGACTTTATATTTAGGCATTAGTAGATTTGTTTTTAAGTTTTGATATAAATGGGACACTTACACAAAAGTGTCCCAAACATGTGTCCCTATAACCTAATTCTGTTGTAGTGATTCTATATAATATATAGTTTGGCTACTATACTATATATTGATAGTACCAAGCTGTTGATGCTATCGAGTGTTCTGCCGTTAGATCTACACTTTGATCATTTTCGCTCGTTAGTTTATACTATTCAACCAACCACCTACTCAACCCTAAGGGACCACTATCATTTTAACCGCATATCCTTTCATCCAACGGCTGAAAACTCTATAACATCAAGCGTTTTGTACTATCGATAGTATTGTACCATATATATATATATATATATATATATATATATATATATATAGAGAGAGAGAGAGAGAGAGAGAGAGAGAGAGAGAGAGAGAGCTAGGTCAATATACTATTGGTAGCACCAAGGTCTCTGTGCTACCAAATTGTTTTAATGATGCGGCTTTCAAATCTACGATCGACTCTGCTAGACTTAATCTATACTATTAAAAGTATTTGGAAACGAAATTTCATAATTTTTCGACATCATTTGGCTAGTAATCAAAAGGTCTAAGAATTGGCAATTTTAATGGTCGGTGTGATGTAATAATCCAAATTTGATGAAATTTTTATAGAAAATTTTTTTTACTATTTAGATTAAAATCAGTACCTCTGATCTTAAATTCAAATCTTTTGATAGGTAAATGATGTCGAAAAATTATGAAATTTAGTTTTCAAATACTTTCAATAATGTAGACATATCTAAAGGAGTTGATTGTCGATTTGCAAGCTACATCATTGAATACAACTTGGTAGCGTGGATGCTTCCGTGCTACCGATAGTATACTAGCCTAGCTCTATATATATATATAGTAGGTCTTGTGTGTTATTAGGAGCACAGAGGCCTCCATGCTTCTAAGCCGTTTTCGATGATATAACTTCCGAATCAATGGTCGTCTTCGTCAGACTTGATCTAGCATATTTGAACTATCTAGAAAATAAATTGTGCAGTTTGTTTATATCATTTATCTAGTGATCGAAGGGACTTAAAATCAACGGTTGAAAATAAAAATTTTATAAAAAGTTTGATATAGTACTAATATTTTCAATCAGAGCTAACGACATACATCAACCATAAAAAATTGTTGATTTTGAATCCTTTCGATAACTAAGTAAATAATATCGAAAATCTACAAAAATTACTTTTTAAATATTTCAAATACGCTAGATTAAATCTAACTGAGCTTATCGTCGTTTCGAAAGTCCCATCATTCAAAATGGCTTAGAAACACGAAAACCTCCATGCTCCTAATAGCACACAAGTCCTATTATAAATATATATATATATATAGTCCGGCTATGGTGCTTATAAAAGTACCAAGCACTTGGTGCTTGTAAATTTTTTACCGTTAGATCTCTGCCTTTGATCATTTTTACCCGTTAGATTATACTATTCAACCAACCACCCACTCAACCCTAGGGGACCCACATCATCGTAACCGCACATCCTTTAATCCAAGGGCCGAAAACTTACAAGCACCAATGACCTGGTACTTTTAAAAGCATAGGAGCTCAATTCTATATATATATATATATATATATATAGGGAGAGAGAGAGAGAGAGAGAATTTGGCTGGAATACTATTAATAGTACCAAGTCATTGGTGCTATTAGATTTTCAGCTCTGGGATAAAAAAATATACAGTTAGGGTGATAGTGATCTCCGGTTAGGTTGATAGTAGTCCTCCAGGGTTGAGTGGGTGATTGGTTGAATAGTATGATCTAACAGTTAAAAATAATGAAAGAAATAAATCTAATGGCAGAAAATTCAGTAGCACCAAGCGCTTGGTGCTATCGATAGTATCCTAGTCTGACTCTCTCTCTCTCTCTCTCTCTCTCTCTCTCTCTCTCTCTCTCTCTCTCTCTCTCTCTCTCTCTCTCTCTATATATATATATATATATATATATGTAGAGTCCGGCTACTATACTTTTATGAGTACGATCGCACTCGTACTCATAAGTTATTTTCGATGATAGAGCTTCCGAATCGACGATCCATACCGTTAAACATTATCTAAAGCATTTAAAACTTCTAGAAATCAAATTTCATAATTTTTCGACATCATTTACCTTATGATCAAAAGCTCACAAAATTGACAATTTTTAACGGCTGGTATGGGATACTTGCTAGTTTAACGGTGTAAAAGAATTGGAATATGTTAAATTTTTTATAGAAAATTCTATTCACTACCTAGATAAAGATCAATAACTCCGATCTTAAATTGAAGGATCCAATCATCCATTTTTAGAACGTCGTTCGATTTTGACCGTTCATTTAATGCCCGTTTGATGGACTTTAAATGATTTCGAAATATTACGAAATTATTTTTTAGAAGTTTCAAATACTCTAGATCATATTTAACGGAGTGGATCGTCGATTCGGAAGCCCAATCATCGAAAACAACTTATGAGTACGAAAGGCCCAATACTCATAAGAGTATAGTAGCCCTACTCTCTCTCTCTCTCTCTCTCTCTCTCTCTCTCTCTCTCTCTCTCTCTCTATATATATATATATATATATATATATATATATATGTGTGTGTGTGTGT